>NC_042998.1:205205061-205385061 GCF_006345805.1 Octopus sinensis | reverse complement strand
TTGACAGCACTGATGTATGCAACCTCATTGGGTTGTATATCTTCAATGTCCTTAAGAAATTCCCTTCTGTCTTCTTTGGTCTCTACAGAGATGATGCCCTGGCCATCTCTAGAGGAGCCAATGGGTACACCCTTAGCTGTACTAAGAACTCAAATAGGGGCACAAACTGTTAAACCCCCCAATTTTTACTTTCTCTTTGACTTTCAAAAACATTCTTTTTAATATTTGGTAAGTTGGATCCATAGAAACTGGTTATATTTGAAATCACTCACTTTAACAAAAATATCAAACGTTCTCTAAAATAAACTTCTGTGCCTTTTCCAACTTTATTTTTTTTTTTTAACTATATATATATTTCTTTTTATTTATATTGAGGACATTACCATACATAAATGCCTCACGCTATGAGGGACTCTTAAAGTCAAAACTACCATATTAAATACAGTGTACCGAATGCAAAGGAACTGCAACTCTTAAAGTGAGATCTTTAAAAACAGATTTAAAACATCTTTAAAAGGAATAATTAAAATTTTTTCCCTTATGAGGTTTTTCATGCTGACTACTTAACTTAACTAAGTCATTCACTTCAGTATTCTGAGGTGTCATGGCGTAATCAATATACGTTCTTATTCATGGAGAATGTGAAGGCGGCGGCAGTGATGGCGACCTGGCAGATTGTTTGTGTTGGACAAAATGCTTGATAAATTCTTATAAAGATTTTAGCCTATTTTAAAATTCTATATATACACTAGCAGTATCGCCTGGCGATAATTCCTCATTTTAGAGATGAGGAATTATTTACATTATTTACATTGGACGGATATGTAAATAATGTAAATAATGTGTATGTATATGTTGGCATATCTTTATATATAAAAGTGAAGTTGTGTGGTGTCTGTCTCCTACGATTTAGATTCCTAACTACGCCCACATTTTGCGGTGCAGTTTAACCAAAAGCGAGTATCTTATAGTCGTGATTCATATCGAGCCCTTCTGGGTATTAGCGCACATCTACGATGAGTCTACGATTTAAAAAAAGTTTACCATCATTTTTTTCCATTTTAATGCATTTTTTTGCTATTATATAAGGGAAGTAACTCTCTAAAAATGCTTACATAGTTATTTCCCTTACAAACCCGAGCAACGCCGGGCGATACTGCTAGTCTCTATATATATATTTATATATGTCTTACGGAATCTCTAGAATGCAAGGACTTGAGTATACACAAGACGGATCAAAAAAAAAAGCACTCAATATTGAGTGTACAGTGTTACAACATATTTATGTCTATTAAAACTGAAAGTTCAAACTTTCGAACTTTGTTTTTCATGTCTCCAATCATCAGTCGAAACCTGAACAAAGAAAGTGGAAACGGTTGAAAGGAATGTCTGAGAAGCAACAGAAGCAACTGATTGGCCGAACATCTAAAACTAAATCGGAACAGATACAAATGTATCACCGATTGTTTTCAGTACCATAAAGAAAAAAAGAAAGAAAATTTTGGTTATTTAAAAATATATAAATAAACTAACACTGCTACAATTCCATCCGAGAACCTATCTTTGGCCAATTCCAAAATATCATTCACTTGTAAAACTACAAAGAAAGGAACAAAGAAAACAAGAGAAAGCTACACAATTCCTTCATGAAAAATATTCCAATGTAGAGAACATTCCAGATGGAATTTTCATTTCTAAAACCATGAAAGATGATTGGAAGCAGCCTATGACACATCCCAAATGCAAAAGTTAAACAGAAAACAAAGATAAAAGAGGAAACTGTGAGAAACCTCTCGTGTACAATGGCAGGTCGTCAGCTTTATGGAAAGTAAAGGTGCATAGCTTGGTGGTTCGGATATTTGGCTTACAGTGGTGAAGATGTGAGGTCATGAGTTTGATTGTGCCAGACAATTTATTTCACATATATTTCCTCGAGCAAGACACTTTATTTCACATTGCTCCAGTCCACCCACCTAGCAAAAATGAGTGTACCAGTAATTCAAAGGGGCCAGTCTTTTCACAGGCTGAATCTCTCTGAGAACAACATTAAGGATATGTGTGTCTGTGGAGTTCTCAGCCACTTGCACATCAATTTCACGAGCAGGCTGTTCTGTTGATCGGATCAACTGGAACACTCGCCATCTTCACCAACAGAAGGCCAGCTTTTTTTTTGCTTCTTTTATGGAAATTACATAATTGTTTAACTTTATGTAAACAAATACTCAGGATGTTGAGATATGAGTTCAACTGCTTCTTGTGTTGTAATACTAAAATCTTTCCAGTTAAACCAAGATGGCAATTCATTTTCTTTTTACTGTTGTCTTGTTTGTAATCAGGTACTGAGGCAAGGAGAGACCATTTTATATTAAAACTATTGTCATTATTTAGTTTTAATCCCCAAAATCTTCTGTGTGGATTAACCATCGAAGACTTGTGCAAATAAAATCCTTTTCTACATTTATTTTCAACTAATCCCCACGGAAGGTTTCAGTTGAGAGTCATCATTCAATTCCACCTTGGCCCCATGTATGAAGGGACCAGCAAGGACATTTTCATTAACAGGGCAGTTTTTAGGGTTTCTACAATTACACCTCTTCTCAGTTTTGGTATCGGTAATTCTAGAGATATATTTTGCATTAAGGCAACAGGGAATTTTCTGTGAAAGGTATTTCCCAAGACACCTGATGAAAGCTGGAGGGTATATCAGCTGAAATGTTGTGTTAACAACAAACAAGATAAGGACAAATATCCATCAAATGTAAATAATGTAAATAAGGCATTCCCTCATTGTGAGATTTAAAAATAGTAATTTTCTAATTTATAGATCAGTGAGTAGTTGTCACTTTGATAACCATATATTTCAAACAGGAATTTGGCAGTGACACCTCTAGCCAAACAATTATTCTGTGCTGATGAAGGGAAACAACCTGGAAATCGCAATACACAGATATTGTTTTGGGCTGAGTAGGGGTGCTAGATTCCCTTGTTCGAAAATATAAGGACACAGATCATGTTGTATAGCCAGCTGGAGACGATGTCTTCTGGGGCTAAATTACAGCAACATTCGTCCTAAACCAGGTCTGCCATGTTATGTTGGCAAACAGTCTTTACTCCAAAGTACTGTTGCTGAATATCTCTCTCATTGTGAGATTTACAATTAATAATTTTGTAAGGTGTTCTGATATCTACATTCCAATTAAAATGAAATGATTCACTTAAGAAACTTAATGACCATATTCGATCTAACATTTAACCTAAAAATTGGATTATGCCACAGGAGTTTTATATTTTTATTTCTATGATTGGGAATTACAGGAACTGGATAGATATTCCATCTGCTATGAAAATCTGCTGTGACTAAATACTTTGAGACAGAATTGTGAAAGATTTTAGAATTTAGCAAAAGCATCTCCATTTTAAGGATAAAGAAGATAAATGTCTACAAAGATCTGAGACTAAATTTCTGTGCAAATCTATGAAGAAAGTCTTTCAACTGTGGGTGGCTGTGTTTTTATACATCAAGGACAAGACTCCCTAATGAAGTGTTTCCCAACCTATCTTCTCCCAGGCCCCACTATAACGCTGTGGAACATAAGGTAACATTCTGACCAGTTATATACCTGTAATACACCACACGTCACTACATCCAAACATGACAGTCTCCCTGAGTTTGATCTTGCCACTGACTGATCATTAGCGCAAGTATTGAGTTCTATATTAGTTAATGTTTGCTCCATGTATAATATCAAACTGTATATATTCACTGCCGTTACATTGTGATATATAAATATGTATGTGTGTGCATGTGTATATAATACTTGTAGAGAGTACATTGACACACTTATAAATATACATACATGAATGAATACACACACACACAGCTGTTGTTTGTTGGTGTTGTTGTTGTTTAGCTCCAGGTCAGACCCAGATTAAGTAGAACTATAATAAAAAACATTCCAACCATAGCCCTCCAGTCGACTCATTTCCACGTAGTTATGTAGTTTAAGAGAACATGACAGTACAAGATTAGATGTGAAAATATCCCCACCGATGGAATTGCTCTGACCAAATTCTCTACTTACCTCACTCTCTTCAATCTGATCTTCCTCTAACTCTGTTCCAGATGGTTCCGGTGGTATTTTCGCCAACTCTTTCTCCTGCTTAAGGCGTTCTCCTAATCTCACAAAAGCTAGATTTCTCTCCTTGATCACGTGATCGATCATGGAATCGGCGATTCTGCAGATCAGTTTGCTGTTATTCACTTCTTGGTTAACATTCTGCATTAACCAGGGCAAGAAACCCTCTTCAATATCTGAAGAACAAAATAATAATGATGATGATGATGATGATGATGATGATTTCTTTAATTGTCATCAAGGGCCCAAGATATGGCGGACAATATCAAAGGATGAGCTACAACACACAGAATATGTGCGGTTTACATTGATCAAAGGAAAACATTAAAAGGTACAACAAAAGAATATGTAAACAGAAAAATAATAAATAAATAGAATGCCCCAAAGAAGGGCGCTTAGGTAATTCATGGAACCTGCCCCCAGGAAAAAATGTCCCAGGTTTTTCTGGTATCCTCAAGACATAAAAAGGGCCAGCTTCCAGTTTCTTTGCTCCAACTTCAAGCTCGTCCATTCAGCCTCACCTGCTCTGATGCAGTGGCAGGCAGCAGGTGCTACATGAGGGCAGGTGAGTAGTACGAAAACATCAATAGGACACTCCAAGTAATTAATTAATTAACCACATTAATTAGTAATATACAGAAAGATATAATTATTTATTGGAGTCTTTCATTGTATTTAACAGTAAAGAATGGGTTGGATGTAAAAAATAAAATTTTCTTGTAGATGTGTGTGGTGTGTGTGTGTGTGTGTGTATGTGGTGTGTGTGTGTGTGTGTGTGTGTGTGTGCACGTGCATGGATATATACTGTTTTACTCTTTTGTTACAGTCATTTGACTGTGGCCATGCTGGAGCACCACCTTTAGTTGAACAAACTGACCCCAGGACTTATTCTTTGCGAGCCTAGTACTTATTTTATTGGACTGTTTTGCCAAACCACTAGGTTAAGGGGGTGTAAACATACCAACATCGGTTGTCAAGCGATGGTGGGGGGACAAACACAGACACAGACCCAGGAAGACCTGTGATGAGATAGTGAAGCACAACCTTCGAACATTGGGCCTTACCGAGGCAATGACAAGCGACTGAGACCTTTGGAGATATGCTGTGCTTGAGAAGACCCAGCAAGCCAAGCGAGACCATAACCATGGCCTATGCCAGTGCAGTATAACCAGTCCATTAAGGTGGCGAGCTGGCAGAAACGTTAGCAGGCCGGGCGAAATGCTTTGCGGTATTTCGTCCGCCGCTACGTTCTGAGTTCAAATTCCACCAAGGTCGACTTTGCCTTTCATCCTTTTGGGGTCGATTAAATAAGTACCAGTTACGCACTGGGGTCGATGTAATCGACTTAATCCATTTGTCTGTCCTTGTTTGTCCCCTCCATGTTTAGCCCCTTGTGGGCAATAAAGAAATAAGTATAACCAGTCCATTTAAGAGTAGCCTTCAATCATTGGGCAATAAACTGTGCTTGCAAAGACCTGATAAGTAAAGTGAAGTTATTGTCATGGCCAATGCCAGCACTGCCTGACTGGCACCCGTGCCTGACTGGCACCCGTGCCAGAGGCATGTAAGAAGCACCATTCAAGTGTGGCTGTTGCCAGTGCTACCTGACTGGCTCCTGTGCTGGTGGCACGTAAAAAGCATCAATCAAGCGTGGTCGATGCCACTACCACCTCGTGCCAGTGGCATGTAAAAAGCACCCACTACACTCTCAGAGTGATTGGTGTTGGAAGGGCATCCAGTTGTAGAAACTCTGCCAGATCAGATTGGAGCCTGGTGCAGCCTTCTGGCTCACCAGTCCTCAGTCAAACTGTCCAACCTATGCTAGCATGGAAAGTGGACATTAAACAACAATGACGATGATATATATATATATATATATATATATATGCATATATATATATATATATATATTATATATATATATATATATATATATATATATATATGTGCTAGCGCGGAAAACGGACGTTAAACGATGATGATGATGATGATGATATATATATATATATATATATATATATATATATATATATATATATATATATATATATATATACGTATAATAGGGATAACCACTAATTGGACATCCAATATGCTAGAAGAAGATTACCTATGATCTAACTACAAAGAAAAGAATATTCTCTAGAGAAATTCAGCAAACACCAGAGCATAAGTGAGTAAGAGAGATGAAAATATACAAATATACAGAATTAATCATAGACCGGTTTCACCATTACTGATAATTACTTACATAATTTCTCGTCCATGGACTCTTCAGTACGATCGTTCCAATTCAATATAATATGTAGAACTATACACTTGTTGTCCTTATAAAATTAGACGTGTGCATAGTCCTACCGATTACATTGGGGTTATTTTCAAATGTCTAAGTTCTGGTGTGCTAAATTCCAGAAACAATTCTGCAGTAGATAATTCACTGCAGTTAATGTTGCCGGTTAGAGAACTTAATTATTTAAAATTTAAATAATGAGGGTGATAAATTGAATATTAATCTAATTAATATCAATTTAAAACCAGTAGACTAGCATATAGAAAAACCTGAAAATTCTGAAAAATTGTAATACATGCGTATAATAGGGATAACCACTAAGTGGACATCCAATATGCTAGAAATAGATCACCTACGATCTAACTACAAAGAGAACATTCTTTTCTTTGTAGTTAGATCATAGGTGATCTTCTTCTAGCATATTGGATGTTCACTTAGTGGTTATCCCTATTATACGCATGTATTACAATTTTTCAGAATTTTTCTGAATTTTCAAATTTTTTTATATGCTAGGCTACTGGTTTTAAATTCATATCAATTAAATTAATATTCAATTTATCACCCTCATTATTTAAGTTTTATATATATACTAGCTTAAGGTGACCCGCTCTACGCGTGGGTAAGAGTGTGGTATATATATAAATACAGATATATACACTTTGTATATATACATTATATATACATATTTATATATAGAACACACACACACACACATATTTAAATTAACTCAATAAAAATCTGATTCATAATATTTGTTCTCATGAGCGTTAGTTCCTTGAGAGAAATGTTGTACCTAAGAAGCATCAGTTGTGTGCAAGAGAGACGATTGCGCTGGTATGGTCATGTGGCAAGAATGGATGAAGATAGGTGTGCGAGAAAGTGCCAATCCCTAGCAGTTGAGGGAACCCGTGGAAGAGGTAGACCCAGGAAAACCTGGGACGAGGTGGTGAAGCACGACCTTCGAACGTTAGGTCTCACCATGGAAATGACTAGAGACCGAGACCTATGGAAGTATGCTGTGCGTGAGAAGACCCGGCAAGACTAGTGAAGCCATAATCCGTGGCCCCTACCTGGACGTAGTCAGTCCACCTGTGCATACCTTCCTGCTGTGATACTTGTGAAGACCTGTTGAGGCAAGTGAAAGTCAAGTCAAATTGAATCAAATCAAATAGATGAACATCAATGGAATTTGTATCCTTGTGGTACCAGTGCCGGTGGCACATAAGAAAACCATCCGAACGGGACCGTAGCCAGTACCGCATCGACTGGCCCCGTGCCGTGGGCACGTAACAAACACCATCCGATCGTAGCCGTTCGCCAGCCTCGTCTGGCACCTTTGTTGGTGGCACATAAAAAACACCATCCGAGCGTGGCCGTCTGCCAGCCTCGTCTGGCACCTGTGTCGGTGGCACATAAAAACACCATTCGAGCGTGACCGTCTGCCAGCCTCGTCTGGCACCTGTGTCGGTGGCACATAAAATCACCCACTACACTCTCGGAGTGGTTGGCGTTAGGAAGGGCATCCAGCTGTAGAAACACTGCCAGATCTGACTGGCCTGGTGCAGCCTTCGGGCTTGCCAGACCCCAGTTGAACCGTCCAACCCATGCTAGCATGGAAAGCGGACGTTAAACGATGATGATGATGATGATGATGATGATGATGGTGTGGTGGTGGTCGTGGCGATGATAATTCTCTCTTTGAATGCAGACAGACGTAGAGAGAGAGTGTGAAAGCGCTGTCGAAGGCGGTGGGGGAAGATATAGGATGCTGTGAAACGATGTTATAGAGAGAAAGTGAAGGGAAGGGAGGAAAGAGAGAGAAACAGAGGAAGACAGATACATAAAAGAATGAGAGGAGACTTGTCAAAATGTGTGTTTTTCGCCCTAGTAATCACACCTTTTAAGATAGGGATTTCTAACCTAGCCCACTCCCATGCTCACCTGTAAATTTTGGAGTCAATCCGACGGGATCTAGTGGCCTTTAACCCGTTCCAATGCCAAAACCAGACACTTTTCGCATTTCAGAATTATAATATAGACTAGCTTAAGGTGACCCGCTCTACGTGCGGGTAAGAGTGTGGTTGTTACTTTCTGTTGCTTCCTTTCAGCACGTAAAAAGCACCATCCGAACGTGGCCGATGGCAGCGCCGCCTTGACTGGCTTCTGTGCCGGTGGCACGTAAAAAGCACCAACCAATCATGGCTGCTGCCAGCCCCCCGGCACCTGTGCCGGTGGCACGAAAAAAGTACCCGCTACACTCACAGAGTGGTTGGTGTTAGGAAGGGCATCCAGCTGTAGAAACACTTCCAGATCAGACTGGAGCCCGGTGTAGCCTCCTGGCTTCCCAGACCCTGGTCAAACTGTCCAACCCGTACTAGCACGAAAAACGGACATTAAACGATGATGATGATGATGATGATTCTCCCTCTTTGTTTCTCTCTCCTTTCTCTCTCACTTTCCCACTCTCTTACTTTTCTTTTCTCTCGGACTCTTACTCTCTATCTTTATCTATCTCTCTCCCATTTATAAACAACAAAAGATCTTGAGTAAGTTGAGAAATAAAATATTTTGAAAGATCAATCATAAATATCAGGCAGTGACAACGGAAAGGTCTGCTTCAAGGCAGACAGCAAAACACTAACATTTAAAAGGGACAGACGAACTTGCGAGCTGAATAAAAATTTTTTAACGACGGACAGCAACGTATTGACAGTTTAACGGCTGGCGTAAAATTTTGAACTTGATGTAAAAGAAAATTCCTAAACACCAAGTTTTGAAGTGATTCTTTCTCACGATAGTAGACTCACCATGGCAGGCATTCAAAACTTCTTCATGATGGACAGCAACACATTGACAATTTAAAGGTTGACGCAAATTTTTTAGCTTGATGTAACAGAGAATTCCTAAACACCCGCTCCTGTAAATTTTAATCCCCTTCCAGCCCCATTTAAACCCCCTTTTCACATTTTGGTTAATATAACCTGATTTCATTCGGGTCTACTCGGGCCATGTTTTATAAGATGAGGAATTTTGTCCTAGAGGTTACGCCTTTCATTTGAGGAAAAAAATAGTTGTCATGCAAACTCGCCAGCACATTTAACATAGGTGTGCATATTTTCAGCTCAACCGACCACATAATGCACACATTATATATATATATATATATATATATATATATGTGTGGGTGTGTGTGTGTGTGTGTGTGTGTGTGTGTGTGTGCATGCATTATATATACAAATTATATATATATATATATATATAAATTAAATTAGAGATAAAACCACTATTAGGCAAATCAAACAGTGAAAAACATAAACCAAAACATAAAAATAAAAATATAATATACAAAATATATAAAATATAAAATTGAAACATTTAAATTATTTAAATTTAAAATTAAAATTATTAATTTATATTTATAATTTTTTAAAATATATATAACTATCAAAAAGTATTAAAAAGTTTAATATACATAAATACAGATATATACACTTTGTATATATACATTATATATACATATTTATATATAGAACACACACACACACACACATATAAATATCTGATTCATAATATTTGTTCTCATGATTGTGTGGTGGTGGTGGTGGCGATGATAATTCTCTCTATGAATGCAGACAGACGTAGAGAGAGAGTGTGAAAGCGCTGTCGAAGGCAGGGAGGGGTAGATATAGAACGCTAGGAAAAGGCGTTATAAAGGGAAAGTGAAGGGAGGTAGACACTGTGAAACGACGTTATAGAGAGAAAGTGATGGGAAGGGAGAAAAGAGAGTGAGTGATGGAGGAAGACAGATACATAAAAGAATGAGAGTAGACTTGTCAAAGTGCGTTTGTGGCCCTAGCAACGACACCTTTTAAGATGGGGATTTCTAACCTAGCCCACTCGCATCCTCACCTTATTTTACATGTCCCTGTAAATTTTGGAGTCAATCCGACGGGATCTAGTGGCCTTTAACCCGTTCTCAATGTCAAAATCAGACAAACAAACAAACTTTTCGCATTTCAGAATTATAATATAGATATATATATATATATACATATATATATATACACACACACACACACACTATGTAGTAGTAGTAGAAAAGACAGAGAGAGGACACAGAATGTCTGTAACGACGTTATAATGTCTGTAACCCACATACTGAAGTGTATTGATGAGTCGTGTCAGATAGTTGAGTGACCTTCCTTTGGCTGTGATCAAGAATGTCTGCAAAGGTAGTAGCAGTAGCAATGTCCTCCATATAAAGCGAGTACACCAAGCAGGGTCCCACCTGAGGGTCAGTCTTAGAAATACAATCTTAACTACGATGAAGTTGTATTTCCATCAGGAGAAATTCTCCATAACAATAGAATCCAAAGATTCCCGACGATCTTCAGATTCTTGGCTGCCAACAACTGAAGTTTGGTGGATTTGGGTCCAAAAACGATTCAACCACATTATAGGGCTCTGTTTAAGGAGTCAGTTTAGGTTTGGTATCTGGGTCTAAGGTGGCATGTGGATGGCACAGGTGTGCTGAAGGTTAGGAAGGAATCAGGAATGGAATCATTTATGTAGGGGTGATCATTTTTGGGGGTGACATCAAGTAAGTTTTTGATGCAGGGGTGTAGTTAGACAACACTGAATTGTGAAGAGCAACAGGATTGATAGAGTGTGCGGGTTAAAGGGGACACCAGAAACCCATGTTGAGGTGATGCAATCTAACAGGAAGCCATTGATCTAAGGGATGAATGCAGTGCATTGTGGGTAGTTTCACTGGAGATTTGCATGCTGGGAATGCTAAAAAGTTTTACAATTGTTGAGGATAATGGCATTGCTTTTAGCAAATATGTTGAGTGCAAGTGCCCACTAGAGTAGGTCTGCAGTGGACCTAGCTTAATAAAACCAGTAGTGGTGGTCACTAGGTGGAAGGGGAGAGATTCAAAGTAATGGATAAGATTATTGTAAATGGCTGCTCTCATCATCTTTGAGAGTATGAGAGTAATGAGGGTCAGTAAAGACAGACAGACAAATTGAAGAGTTTGGTAAGGACAGGGATGGCATTGGGTCTATTAGTTGAAGGTTATACAAGGGGCTACTGGCCCTTTATATTTGAAGTGACAAGAGGTGTTTGTTGTGGTGAATCTAGCAGAATAGAAAGTTTTGGAGAAGATTTAGTAATGTGGAGGGTTTGTCAGAGAGAAAACTGCTTGCAGAACCATTCTGTTTGAGAAATGAAGAAAAGGAAGAATCCACAAAATTGACAAAGTCTCTCTTGGCAAAGGACCAAAAGGATTAGGGGCAGTTTGTGAGGTTGGAAGGCTCACAGACAGTGCAATGTATTGAGGCATCGTTCACCATGTTACAAGAACTGCAGGGTCAGGTAAAAGGGTGAATTTCTCCAAGTGTCTTGTTCCTTTTGCTACAGGTTTATAGTGTGTGTAGGTTTTATATTTTGGCAAAAGATGTGTGAGAAAACAAATACTCGTTTGATACTTTTGAACTGATAAACTCCATGTGAGATTTGTTATGCCATAATACACAGAAACACTCTTGCTACTCTTGCATCCTAAATGCAATATAAAAGCAATTAAATGGAAACAGGCTGACTTACCTTTTTCAACTGGGTCATAGAAATAACCATTATCTGAAAGTATTGCAAAGACTGTGGGTACAAGATCCCTTAGGTAGCTCTGGGCAAAAGCCATGGCAGAAATCTTCTCAGCCGTTTCTTTCTCTCTCTTCATAACAGCAACTTGTTGTAACATTCTCATTTCCTGTTTTGGGGAAAAAAACAAAACAAATAAAAAATATATAAATGGTGATGATGATGATGATGATGGTTATTTCTTTAATTATCCACAGGCACATTGTTGGGGGGACATCACAAGGACAGGCAACAATTTGTATGGGGATTTACAGAGAGTATAGGGAGAAAGAAATGGGAAAGACAGTGATATGATGCAATCCCCCTGATACAGGAGAGACTCCAACAAGGGTCAATCAAGGAACACCACAGACCTAGAATCACCCTGACTACCAAAGTCACACGCCCTCACTCCTGTTCTCCAATCTACAAGCGCTTACTTAGAGTAGGACCATTCACTCTAACAGTTTTCGCCATAATCACCCATCTTTTCACAAAGTCATTGGGAGGCAGCACTTCTCTCTCCTCCCTTACTTTCCTTTTTGAGTGAAACTTTAAAACAGTTGATGAGAGTTTGACCAAAGAGGAATGTGTTTTTCCTCAATTCGTTCAGCTTCGTTCACCACATAACCTCTTTTACCTCTAGACAGAGGAACACCATCTTTCCTGCCTTGTGGTGGGAAGTGGAGCAGTCTTCACAACGGATTCGGCCAAGAGTCAGATTTGTTCCACACATGACAACAGTCGTTTGACATAATTCCAGCAATGAGTGCGTGCAGAACGGTTTCATTGCTCTGAGTGTGTCTCAGACAGTCCTGCCTGACAGCAAAATGTAAGGAAATTTTTTACAATTTCATCATTAATGGAGAATTTAGGATTATGGATCTGTTGCTGTTGTTTAACCCTGAGTCATCTCTGACTGATTAAGAAGTAAATCTAAGATGAAAGCCCTTCCAGCCAAACGTCCAAGAGTCTTGACTGACCAAATTCTCCTCATTCCTGATACCATGTTTAATTAACTTCATCCTCCTCCTCTGCTTCCTCCGTTCCTCCTCCTCCTCCTAGTCATCATCATCATCATCATCATCATCATCAACATCACCAATTAATGTCTGATCTCCATGTTGCCAGGGTAATTTGGACAGTTTGAAGGAACCTGGTTTCAAGGCCAGCTTTTGCATGGTTTCCAGGGTCAGACACCCTTCTTGATGTCAACAACCTAACAGTGTGTACTGGGTTCTTTTCCTGTACCAGTGGCACATATGAGGTTGCCAAGTAACTTCCAAGAAAAGAAAAGGAAAATCAAAAAGGAAAAAGCACCCCTCCCCCACCCACTCACTCAGGTAAGTTGGGTGTGGAGTGTTTGACGTGTGGGAAGAGGTGGCTTTATACCACTTGTTGTTTGGGGATGTTGAAGTATAAAAGAGGGAGACAAGATGTCTTGCTATAGTGAGGTTCCCTGGCAACCCCAGCACTTCACCTCATCACCCATATTATGCCCAGGCCTCACATTAAGCATTTCCCCAATCATTCTTCACCAGAATATCAGTCATCTGGAAATTCCCTGCAAGAGGCACATTAATCTCAGCAATCTCACAGACCCTGACAATTCCATGGGCACAGCTCCTTCCTCCAGACCAACAGGGAAAGAGGAAACATCCCATTCTACACCTCAACATCCCTACATTTCCTTGATAACAATAGATAAGTTTGATAACAATAAATAAGCTTTACCTTTTCTTCCACTTTTCTCCTGTTTTGCTCTTCCAGTCGTTGTTGCTCTGCAAGTTCAGCGTTACGCAACTCAATATATTGGCGCTGCTGCTTCCTCAGATTCGCCAATTCTTCCTCTTCCAATACTTCAATCAAAGACTGTTCAATTGTCTTCCCAACGAGCACTTCCAATATTGGTTGCACTTCGATATTGAAATCAAATAACTGGCCGTGAGAAATAAGAACAACAGACGTAGAGATATTAACAACACGTGGAAATAATGAGTTCAACTTTTGGGGGGAGCTGGGGTAAGGGAATTCCATCAAGCCCAAAAGGATGAAAGGCAAGTCAGCCTCGGTGGAATTTCAATTCAGAACATAAAGACAAATAAAACTGGACAAAGCATTCTGCCCAGCATGCTGACCATCCTGCAGGAGGATCACTTTAAGAGATGCATAAACAAAAATAATCAAAAACAAAGTTAAACAAGTTTTATGGAGGAAGAGATCTGAAAATTAGGAGAGCATTGTTCCCTAATACCTGCGGCGAACCAGCGTCCTGTCCAGGTGGGGATCCTATATGCCAATGTAACCAGGAAACTGGCCCTTGTGAGCCAATCATGGCTTGAGAAGGAACAAACAACAACACTATTCTCTAATGTTGCGTCCCCCATTGCCCTAAATATTAAACTTTCCTTCCCTAGGGAAAGCTGGCTTATTGGCGGATCCTGTTCTAAGCATAAGATATCTCCTTTACCACAATAAATTAAGTTACTCTACTTCATACATTGCGATAATTTCCTATTTACTGGGGGTGGGGGCTAACAGTACAGTGTGCATGGAACTTAGAGCAGATGTTTGTTAAAGGCAGAAGACATCAACCGTTGGTGCCACAATTCAGGTGATACACGAAGGAGTCATACCCAATGACTGGTGTAGCAGCATAATAGTCAACTGCTACAAAGGTAAAGGTGGCGCCCTAGATACAAATAATTACAGAGGTATCAAGTTGCTGGATGAGGTAATGAAGGTCACGGAGAGGGTCATAGCCCAACTAATTAGAGAGAGAGTCACTTTAGATGAGATGCAGTGTGGGTTCGTGCCAGGGAAAAGTACCACTGATGCTATATTCCTGGTAAGGCAGCTGCAGGAGAAATACCTAGCCAAAGATAAGCCCCTGTACCTGGCTTTTGTTGACATGGAGAAAGCCTTTGACAGGGTCCCCCGATCCCTTATCTGGTGGTCAATGAGGAAACTAGGGATAGATGAATGGTTAGTGAGAGCTGTGCGAGCCATGTACAGGGATGCCGCTAGTAAGGTGAGGGTTGGCAACGTGTACAGTGAAGAATTCCGGGTAGAGGTAGGGGTCTACCAAGGCTCAGTTCAAGCCCTCTCCTATTTATCATAGTCCTCCAGGCAATAACGGAGGAATTCAAGACAGGATGCCCCTGGGAGCTCCTCTATGCTGATGACCTTGCTCTAATTGCTGAGTCTCTATCAGAACTGGAGAAGTTTCAAGTGTGGAAGAAAGGATTAGAATCGAAGAGCCTTAGAGTCAATCTAGCTAAAACCAAAGTCCTAATAAGTAGGAAGGTAGACAAATCACAAACGCCTTCAGGTAGATGGCCCTGCTCGATCTGTAGAAAAGGTGTAGGTAGAAACTCTATAAGATGCACCAAGTGTAAGCTATGGACACATAAGAGGTGCAGCAATGTCAAAGGAAGATAGTTTTTGTATGTGGCAGATGCTCAGGAGCAATAAACACTGAAAATGCTCTGAGACCAACTTCTGCCACATTCCAGGGAGAAAAATTAGAAATAGTTGAAAGCTTCCATTACCTAGGTGACCAAGTCAGCAGCGGGGGCGGGTGTGCTGAAAGTGTAACTGCTAGAGTAAGAATAGTTTGGGCAAAGTTCAGAGAGCTCTTACCTCTGCTGGTGACAAAAGGCCTCTCGCTCAGAGTGAAAGGCAGACTGTATGAAGCGTGTGTATGAACAGCCATGCTACATGGCAGTGAAACATGGGCTGTGACTGCTGAGGATATGCATAAGCTTGCAAGAAATGAAGCCAGTATGCTCCGATGGATGTGTAATGTCAGTGTTCATACTCGACAGAGTGTAAGTACCTTGAGAGAAAAGCTGGATCTAAGAAGCATCAGTTATGGTGTGCAAGAGAGACGTTTGTACTGGTATGGCCATGTGACGAGAATGGATGAAGATAGTTGTGTGAAAAAGTGCCACACCCTAGCGGTTGAGGGAACCTGTGGAAGAGGCAGACCCAGGAAAACCTGGGACGAGGTGGTGAAGCACGACCTTCGAACTTTAGGTCTCACTGAGGAAATGACTAGAGTGTGAGACCCTTGGAAGTATGCTGTGCGTGAGAAGACCCGGCAGGACTAGTCAGGCCATAACCCGTGGCCCCTACCTGGGACGTAGTCAGTCCACTTATGCATAGCTTTCCTTCTTGGGACACAAAACTCTACTTGTGAAGACCTGTTGGGGCAAGTGAAAATCGAAATCAAAATCGATCAACATCAATGGAAATTGCAGCTGTGATACCAGTGCCGGTGGTACATAAGAGAACCATCTGAACATGGATGTTGCCAGCGCCACCCTGACTGGCCTTGTGCTGGTGGCACGTAAAATGCACCCACTACAATCACGGAGTGGTTGGCGTTAGGAAGGGCATCCAGCTATAGAAACATTGTCAGATCAGACTGGGCCTGGTACAGCCTTCTGGCTTCCCAGACCCCAGTTGAACCATCCAACCCATGCTAGCATGGAAAGCGGACGCTAAACGATGATGATCGTGAGGAAAGAATCTGCAGCCAGAAATATTCAAGAAGTCACTGAAATAGTCAAAGATTTCAAGAATTGAAACAAAACGATTAAAAAAAAAATAGCTGGAAAGAGAAAAGAATTCCTTGAAGAAAGTGTGGGAGCTGCAAATGAAGGGTGCTAGTTTGACACCCAAAACATTGTTCCTGTAATAATTGGTGCTCTTCAGTCTGGTACCCAAACTGTTATTTAAGGGACTAAAGAATAGTGGCATTGAGGTGTGTCTTGTCAACCAGCAGATAAATGCCATAATGCATTCTATGAGAATCCTGAGAAAGATTCTTGAGATGTGAGGAGACTTGTTGTCACTAAACCTTAAGATAGCATCCTTGCTAATTAAAGCAGTATGTAATAGCTTAATAATAATGATGCCAGGCGATTTGAGGGTGCAATGTAAGGGAAGAGAAAAGAATGAGAAATAGCAGCGACTGCGGGACGAGATTGGAAAGTTATGAGGAAAGTAAAGGTGATACCGGTGGTAACTGGAACAGTAGGAGCAGTTTCCAAGGGCTTTGAAAAACATATTAAGAATATTGGAGCTGCTGTCAGGCTGGAGGTGATCCAGAAGACAGCATTGTTGGGTCCAGCTCATATTCTTAGGAGAGTTATTGTCTTTTTGAGTCGCAGGAGAAGGCACTACTTGAAACCTTTGGTGATTTGTTATTGCCTGCTTTCAAGTAAAGAACAACTGATAATTAAGAACTGAGAGTCTTTCATAATAATAATAATAATAATAATTTTCTTTACTACCCACAAGGGGCTAAACACAGAGAGGACAAACAAGGACAGACAAATGGGTTAAGTCCATTATATCGACCCCAGTGCGTAACTGGTACTTATTTAATCAACCCCGAAAGGATGAAAGGCAAAGTCGACCTCGGCGGAATTTGAACTCAGAATGTAGTGGCAGACGAAATACTGCTAAGCATTTTGCCCTGTGTGCTAACGATTCTGCCAGTTCACCACCTTTAATAATAATAATAATAATAATAATAATAATAATAATAATAATAATGTTTGGCAGAAGGGCAGCGATCTAGCAGGGGGAGTTAGTCAAGTTAGCTCCACTACTTGACTGATAGTCTATTTGATCAACCCTGAATGAATGAAAGACAATGTTAACCTAGGCAAGATTTGAACTCAGAATACAAAGAGCCAGAAAAATGCTGTAAAGCCTTCTCTCAACACATTTTTAATGATTAATGATACTTCTTTCTAGCAGAGGCAGAAGACCTGAAGGGTTTGGTCAATCTTAACCCCATGACTTGACTGGAACTTTATCTTATCAACCCTAAAAGAATGAAAGACAAAGTTTGCCATGGGATTTGAACACAGAATGTGAAGAGCTGCAAGAAATAGCCACAAGACATTTTCTCTGCCACTCTAATAATTCTTAATGCTCTACTGATTCAGCTGTTCTCAATCGGGGTCCATATGACCCTTGGCAGGGTCCCTAGAAGATTTTATTAAAATTTATCTGTAATGAATTGTTCGAAAATACAAGGACACAGATCATGTTGTATGGCCAGCTGGAGACGATGTCTCCCGGGGCTAAATTACAGCAACATTCGTCCTAAACCAGGACTGCCATGTTATGTTGGCAAACAGTCTTTACTCCAAAGCACTTTTGCTGAATATCTCTCCTTGTCACATTTACAAAGAGTCATTTTCTAAGATGTTTTCACTTCGGCAATACATAAAAACTTTAACAATTTTTCTATACAATTTCTTATTAAGATTTAATCATAAAAATGTGATAGGAATGTTTTAGACATTGAATGGCTATGAGGACCCAGTCAAGTAAAATATGAACCAAAGGGGTCCACAGGAAAAAAAATGGTTGAGAACTATTGCTCTACTGAGCTCTGGTGCCAACCGACCAATCTCAAATAACAAATATAATATATGGACACAATTGCAGCGTGGAAGGTGTTTGTAAGCCATTTAAGAAACACACAAAGCCGTTAGATTCACTTCAACATTTAAGTTTAATTTGTCAAAATATTTTCGTTGCTAAAATCCGCGACCTGTTCACTGACAAAAATCCGATGCAGCACGGATTTTTGTCAGTGAACAGGTCGCGTTCTTAAAGCGGCGAAAATATTTTGACAAATTAAACTTAAATGTTGAAGTGAATCTAACGGCTTTGTGTGTTTCTTAAATGGCTTACAAACACCTTCCACGCTGCAATTGTTTTCGTTCCAGCACACGATCTCAGATCAAATCACTTGCTATGCGAGTACATCTCCGTAAAATAATATATGGAGCTATTGAAGAATTTGTTCAAAGATAAGACATACCTCTCCGTCAAGTATCTGTGTTGCAACATCAATTCCAGTTTTGGCTGGGACATACAAAGGTGTTGGAGGACGATCTAGAAAGTAATCCGTTTGGATGTCAACATCAGCTTCTTCAACACGGTCAGAGATTTCTTCAAGATAAAGCTCAGTTTGAACATCGATGTGTTTTCTACCGGGGACTGGTTCTGGGGTCAGCCTCTCAAACTGTTCCTTAGCACGTCTTCTTGCATTAGCTCTTCGCTTAGCTTCTTGCCGACGTTGGGCCTCGAGAGGATCTGGTTGAGATTGCTATAAAAATTTTTTTAAATATTATATTGTTTACATCACAAGAATTTTAAAAACTTCAAGAAAATGGTGAAACTTTTAACGGTGAAACTTGAAGCAAGATAAAGCTATGAACAACAGTATGCGAATCATCATCATCATCATCATTTAACATCTGTTGTCCATGCTGGCATGAGTCGGACAGTGTGACCAGAGCTAGTAAACTGGGAAGCTGCACCAGACTCCAGTCTGATTTCTATGGTTTCTACAGTGAATATTGGGTTTAAAAACTCTTTGGATAGAAAAGTTGATTTTTTTTCCTATCTAAAGAGTTTTTTTTAATTAAGCACATTTGTTTACTGTTGTTGTTTTCACCAACCAATTTCCAGTGCCAGGCATTAATCAGTTTGAGACTTTGCTAGAAGACATGGGCAAGACAGTCTTCTTAATTGCACAGCCATGCCTGGGGCTACATTTACTGGAACCATCCATAATCCACTACACTGTTTCAATGCTGTATTTTCTTGTTTGCAGCAACAACAACAACATCCTCCCAAACTCTCACTTCCATTCCCAACAACACAAAACCAAAACAACCGTATTTCTCTTTCCTTGAACAACTTCTGGAGACTTTCACCTCAATTCAGCTGTTTTTCCACCTTCTATGTGTAGACTAGCAGTATCGCCCGGCGTTGCTCGGGTTGTAAGGGAAATAACTATATAAGCATTTTTAGAGAGTTATAGCCAAAAAATAGCAAAAAAATGCATTAAAAATTGAAAAAAATTAAGGTAAATTTTTTTTTAAATCGTTGACACATCGTAGATATTTTTAGAGAGTTACTTCCCTTATATAAAAGCGAAAAAAATGCATTAAAATGGAAAAATATGATGGTAAATTTTTTTAAAATCATAGACTCATCGTAGACATGCACTAATACCCAGAAGGGCTCGATATGAATCACGACTATAAGATACCCGCTTTTGGTTAAACTGCACTGCAAAATGTGGGAGTAGTTACGAATCTAAATCGTAGGAGACAGACACACAACTTCACTCTTATATAAAGATGGTTTTTTTTTTCAGTCATAGAGTTAGATTTATGAAGGTCTTCAGTAGAAAATCCTTCGAATTCTGACTCGCTGCTTGATATAATGAAATTCGTATCCAATTTTTGTCAGAATTACAAATTTTGAAAACACAATAGGAACAAATTTCGGAAAAAAATCTCCCATAATTCACGGAATTAAAATTACACTTCGATTTTTGTACAAAACTGTATTTGAAGTGTTTACGAAGTATAATACGTGTTTTCACAAATGTACTAAAGAGATTTGCTCTGATATTCTCATTTAAATATGAATAGGTAAATTCGGGTGGTTTGGTAACGAAAGGGTTAAACGGATGCATACATTTATTAATAACTATATATAAGTGTCGTCTGTTTATACATAAACACTGTTTCATACTTTCAGTTTAGTCTTCCTCATATCACTCTGTCGCTATTTACTCTCTTCCAAGAACATTTTCACTCACTCTTATCTCTTAGCTTGCCATACATTTTACTCATGTATCTATCAGCGTGATAGACAGAAACAAATATTACATCGTCATCGCATTCTATTGTCTACCTGTCAACACACTCACAGTGAATTAGTTTCACTTTATTCGTTGCACACTGTGTGTGTGCGTTTGCGTGTACTGTAAACCAGACTAAGAAAAGCATTTGACATACACACCAGAATGTGAGTTTTCTGTAAATTTTGCTTAATTAGAGTTTAAATTTTAAAAACTGGACCTGGCATGACCCGATGCATTCTACTCTTAAAAATGCTAGGTAAATTGTAATTGAAGAAATCCTATATTGTAGATTTCTATAAGTGACAAAGGGAGGCAGATAAAATCTGCCTTTTATAATAAGAGATGAATACCTATGTGTATTCATCCAATAATACAGTATCACCTCATGAAATGAATCAATGATGATGATCAACCAGATGCCCATGGATGATACTAACTGCAAGGATACTGACTCTGATGTCAAAATCATGGGATTTGTGGAAAAGGGTGAAGTGATGTGTTAAATATTTATAAATGCCATCCTAGAATTATTGTTGTTGTTGTTACATTTATCCTGCATTATATCGGTCCAACCATGATGCAACCCTGAAAATCGGACTCACTGGTCAGTCTCATTAGTTGGTAGCTGGCATAATGAAAAGGAGCTTTATTTGCATATCGTTAGCGTTACCATAAACGAATTTAAAAGACGTGTGTGTATATGTATATGTGTAAATGTGTGTGTGTTTCTGAATCATCATCATCATCATCATTTAGCGTCAGTTGTCCATGCTGGCATGGGTTGGACGGTTTGACCAGAGCTGGCAAGCTGGAGAGCTGCACCAGGCTCCAGCCTGATTTGGTATGGTTTTCTACGGCTGGATGCCCTTCTTAATGCCAACCACTGTAAGGGTGTAATGGGTGCATTTACGTGCCCCTGGCACAGGTGCCATTTGTGTGACACCAGTATTTGCCATGAGTGTGTATATATATGTTTGCTTTTAACAAATTCTTTCGAATGAAGTCGCTTATAGTATTTGTTTCACCCAAGTTGCAAAGACAATCCCTTGTTCCTCTGACTGCCCTAAGTACTGGGACCCAATAACAGGGATCCTCAGCTAAACCTGTGACTGATGGCACAATAGTTTGGCAAAGTGGGATCTAAAATAAACAAACATAGATTCATAACAACAATCAATAATATTTCTTAATTAAGATTTAACTCATTAGCATTCAGCTCACTCCCTATGAGCGTGTAGTGAAGGCCCTTTGGGTATTTGGCTGACAATCGTAAGGTCATGGGTTCAATACCTAGCAGCATGTTGTGTGCTTGAGCAAGACCCTTTACTTCACCTCCCTCCAATCCACTCAGCTGGTAAAAAACGAGGAGTACCTGTATTTCAAAGGGCCAACCTTGTGACATCCTTTGTCATGCTGAATCTCCCTGAGAACTACATTAACGCTACATGTGCATGTGGAGTGCTCAGCCACATGCACATGGATTTCACGAGCAGGCTGTTCTGGGAAGCAACCGTAACCTTCATCATCACAATCGCTGGAGCGCCAACGAGTATGTATTTACATTGTTTTGAAGTAATCATGCGTATGATCGTTTATTGTTAGAACAGCATTGTCGGGTAGGTGTGAGGGGCCAAATCAGGCTGGTTTGAAAAAAAAAAACAGATAAAATAATTGGGCTGGATATCTTTATATATAAAAGTAAGGTTGTGAGCTGTCTGTCTCCTATGATTTAGATTCCTAACTACTCCCACATTTTGCAGTGCAGTTTAACCAAAACCGGGTATCTTATAGTCGTGATTCATATCGAGCCCTTCTGGGTATTAGTGCGCGTCTACGATGAGTCTACGATTTTAAAAAGAATTTACCATCAATTTTTCCCATTTTTAATGCATTTTTGGCATATATAAGGGAAGTAACTCTCTAAAAATTTATTATTAAATCTCAGAACGTAAAAAGCTACAGTAACTAGCCATATTGAGATGGCTATTATATTTACATCTCTAAAAACGCTTATATAGTTATTTCCCTTACAAACCCGAGCAACGCCGGGCGATACTGCTAGTGGTTGGCTAAAATGCTAAAGGATTACTTAGCAACGATAAGGTAAAGGGAGATAACTCGAATACATAGATATATATACTTACAGCAGGTATGGTACTAAGTGCGTATGTGTTTCCGCGTACCACTCGTCTGTCGTACATAATATTGCTGTACATAGGTACCTCCCTTGTGAGACAGAGAAACAAAATCATTATAAACACATCATTGTATCAAGAGAAAGCGAAAAAAGTAGGAGGCCCAGTGGTTAAATTGTTTGGTTGTTGATTGTAAGGTTGAGGATTTAATTCCTGGACAGGGTGGTGTCGTGTGGTTTTCAGTAAGACACCTTAGTGCTCCAGTCTACTCAGCTGTAAATGTGTACCAACCAGGGGCCGGATGCAACCGTCTCTTTCCTGGATGTTCAACTTGGTCATGGGTAGGGTGGGGGAAGGGGTGGCCGAGAAGGTGTCAATGTCTGCTCACAACTGAATGGACAGTGAAAGCAATTAAGGAGAGTAGAGTACGGTGCTTCCGAGTGACATTGGTCGGGGAGAGAGATCCACAAACATTGAGATATAAAAGAAACACGCAGTCAGTGTTGTATGGCTGTAGTCATGATCACATACATAGAAGAGGCACACACACACACACACACACAGAGTTTATGGAGTCAACACACATACATAGAGGAACTATTTTATGGAAGTCCTTTATCCTGTTCTTCAGCAGATATGGCCGTGGGGTTAACACTTTCACTCTGTAACTGCATGATTTGGGTTTTAATCTAATAGTGTGGCACCTTAAACAAGTCTCCTCCTCACACAGCCCCAGGTTGATCAATGCCAAATGAATGGAATTTGCTAGATGGAAACCATGTGGAAGAACCCATTGCTGTTGTAGGGTGGGTAGATATATTCCGTCATCAAATTTAAGATCACTGCTCCCTGACGTGTTTTTGTAATGTATTACAGAAGGGTTGAGAGACACGACTGGTGGCCTTTTTTTAAGTGAACAGCAAGGAGGGCCTAGCCTGAATGTTTTCTACAGAGAGGTTGTGGAGAA
The DNA here is from genome assembly GCF_006345805.1 of Octopus sinensis. Classification (NCBI taxonomy): domain Eukaryota; kingdom Metazoa; phylum Mollusca; class Cephalopoda; order Octopoda; family Octopodidae; genus Octopus; species Octopus sinensis. The sequence continues at coordinate 205,361,200 of NC_042998.1, read as the reverse complement.
GCTTCCACCCCAAACCTCTCTGTAGAAAACATTCAGGCTGGGCCCTCCTTGCTGTTCACTTAAAAAAGGGCCATCAGTGGTGTCTCTCAACCCTTCTGTAAAACACGTCAGGGTCCACCACATGGAGGACTGGGGCCACCAATCATAGCTTTGTTTGGAGTTTGCACCCAACTCATAATTTCTTTATGATGCAGTCTATACCAAGCGATGAGGTGGGGGTGGTGATGGTGAGATGATGGAGGTGGTGGTGGTGGTGGTGGTGGTAGTCCATTGCCTCGTACATAGGAAAATAACCAAAAGAATGCACATGTGAAAGTATGTTTATATGCGTGACTCTGGGTGTGAGTATATACGTGTACATGAATGCAGTCAAATCTTATCCCCCACTCGCAGTCTACCCTGGATAATTACTGGTATGTACTTACTCAGGCGCTGGTGCCAGTGGCTTCTCCTTGTATTTCTTGCGATGAGACACCACCCGGGGTTGACTGGAGAATGTATATGGAGGAGCATCAGTACCAGCTCGTCTTTGCGGCAACACAGACATCGTCACTACCTGAAATTCTGAAACATACATACATACATGTGTGTGTGTGTGTGTGTGTGTGTATATAATCATTGTGCAATACAGTGTTAGTCAGAGGAAATGAAATCAATGGAAACCTTACAAAGTCTTCCTGCGTATTAAATAAGAATGCAAACACTTCTTTCTATGCTGTTGTTATGTGGCAAGAAGAGGGATGAAGTCTCCTGATGGACTGTTTCAAAGTTTGTTAACAGCTCCTCAGAAAAGTAGACAAGACTTCCTCCTTGCTAAATTAAACAAATCACTGTGGTGATCCCTTAATTCACGACAGCTTTATAAGCAGCTGATCAATGCTATTGACTGCGGGAAAGGAAATGGGTTGATCTTCTCTGAGAAGATAGGGTGAAAAGATCAGTGGTTAAAAAAGTATGATGTGGGGAGCAGGAACAGGTTTGCTGTTGTGAAGGATGTTCGTGATTATTTAATTTTGCATGGATGGACGGGGAAACTGTAGGGGCCACATTGCTCGATTTTCCAAGTTAGACCCTGCTTACTGTGTTCTCTTCACTGAGGATCTGGTTGGGTTGACATCTTGCATTAGTCAAGCACATGTTACATGCTCAGGACAGATGAGGTGGCGGTATCTCGAGCTGGCAGAAACATTAGCACGCCAGGCGAAATGCTTAGCGGTATTTCGTCTGCGTTACGTTGTGAGTTCAAATTCTGCCGAGGTCGACTTTGCCTTTCATCCTTTCGGGGTCGATAAATTAATTACTAGTCACGCACTGGGGTCGATGTAATCGACTTAATACCTATGTCTGTCCTTGTTTGTCCCCTCTGTGTTTAGCCCCTTGTGGGTAATAAAGAAATAGGTATCTCATGGAGATGAGGATTGACTGTTCACCTGGAGGACCAGAGAATGTGTTGACAAATGGTGGATACAACATGCTGCAGTGGAGCATGCCCCACCCACCCACACACACAACACCTGACCTAAATGGGAGGCTGCAGTGGAACCCAAAGAAAGACATCTATGGTGCAGATGAGGTACGAAAATGTGCCCTCACAATAATATGTTATAGAAAGGTAAAGAGAAGAGAGTGTAGATATGGAAGAATCAGGAAGGGGGGAATGGTAAGGCTTCAAGAATGGAAGGAGAGTAAGAAGACATGGAAGTAATAAGAGAAACATCGTTAGAATAATGAGGGATACAAACAGGTAAAGGTACAGCAAGATGATGGGAGAAAGGCGAGAGAAAGTTACTAAAGGGTACAAGGAGAAAATTAGGAAGGTGCTTGAGAAGAAAAATGAAATGGAGGGGAAATCCTTAAAACAATAAATACATGGATTACACCCTTATTAAGATATTATTCTTCCTTTCAAGAATGGACGAAAGTCAGGCTCCAGAGTTTGGAGAGAAGAATTAGGGAGCTGCTCACAATGTACAATGCACTTCATCCTAAAAGTAATACTGACCAACACTACCTACCAAGAAAGGAAAGTGGCAGAGGATTACTAAATGTAGAAGACACCAGTTGTACTATGATCCTGGGGCTGATAAATTATGTTGTGTGGAGTGAAGAAAGACCAAAGCATTACCAAAATAGTGGGAGAATCCAAAGACAAAAGGAAGAACAACAGAACAAGTAAATGGAAAGAAATGAAATCATATGGCCAATTGAAGCAACAAATTTAGAATGATGAAATTAAAGAATGCTGGCTTTGTCTGTCGGACGGAAACATGAAACGCTAATTATAGCTGCTGTGGAACAAGCCATTAGGGCAATTCTGATAAAGACAAAGATCAATAAAATGCAGACAGCACATGCAGAATCTGCAGGAAAGGAGACGAAAGTATCAATCGGCTCTTGAATGAGTGCAGTATACAAACACAAAAGGAGTATAAGTGCAGGCATGACTGTGAAGGTGAAAGAGTGCATTGCAATGTTAGCCAAGTGTGTGGACCCCAAATAACAAAAAACTGGTATGAACACAAACCAGAGGCTGTGATAGAAAGTGAGAGCTAGCGGATATTATGGGACTTCCCTATAAAAGCTAATCGTACAACTGAAGCAAGAAAAGCAGATATAATTATAGAAGACCAAATAAACAAAGAATGTTTGAGTTTACAATTCATTATCAGAGCAGAGTCGAAACCAAAGAAATTGAAAAGAATTGAGAAATATCAGGATTTAGGCTGAAGAGCTGAGAAGACTGCAGAAGACGAAGACAACAATTATTCTTGTAGTGATTGGTGTACTTAGGGCAACACCTAAAATGCTACCTAGAAAAGTACCATTCTGCAAGAATCCTAAAGAAGACTCTTGAGATTTGAGGAGACTTGTTATTACCAAACATCAAGATCAAATATCTACTACTTAAACTAGCTTAATAATAATAATAATAATAATAATAATAATGATAATGATAATAATAATAAGAAGAAGAAATAAACATAAAAAGAAAGTATGAACACACAAAAAAAGAAAAAGCATGGAAGGAAAAAATGTATGGTCAGTTTGCAAGAGATGCGAATGCCAAGACAGATACAAAGGACCTGTGGCTATAGATGAGGAGGAGTGACCTGAAGATAGAGCCAGAAGCATTCATATGCGCAGCTCAAGAACAAGCATTAAGGACCAACTATGTGAAGTGCAGAATAGACAATATTACCAACAGCGGCAAATGCAGAATGTGTGGAGAGAGGGGTGAAACATTATGGCACATCATTAGCGAATGCTGGGAATTGGCACAACGCAAATACAAAAGACGACATGACAATGTGGCAAGAATGATCCATCAGGAGCTATGTGGAAATCACAGCCTACAAAGAGCAAAAAACATGGTGTGAGCAAACCCCAGAAGAAACCACTGAGAGTGAGAACTGCAAAATCCTATTGGATGCAATGATTCAGTGTGATCCTCTGACCAGACATTGGAAACTGGACATTGTTGTGGTGAACAAAAAAGCAAGAACATGTATGATAATTGACATAACATGCCTCGGTGACAACAGGATCAATGTGAAAGAAGAAGAAAAAAAATAAACAACTCTGACGATTTAAAGTGGGAAATATGAAGGTTGTGGTCAATGAGGAGAGTAGACCTGATACCAATAGTGATTGGTGCACTTGGGAGTATCAGCAATCAACTACCAAAAGATTGGTGCAAGTGTGAAAGTAGAACACCTACAAAAATCAGCATTGCTTGGAACTCCAAGAATTCTTTGCAGGGTTCTTGAAGCATGACCAGTAAACAAGTGTCCCCTTAGTCTGGTGGCTGTGGACAGCTGACATTTCCCATCAAATCCAGTAAAATAAAGTATGAGTTTTCATCACAATGATAATAACAATTTCATTTATTTGCCACAAGGGTAAAGGACGAGGGGGACAATACAAAGACAGACATAAAGTGTAGTAGGGGCTTATATATAATGAAATGATAAAATAATTAAATAAGTAACAAAAAATAAATATAAATAAAAGTAAAATTAAAAACCAATGTGAGTAGACACGGTTTATGAAGAAAAGGAAGGGAAATAAAGATAGAAAGGTTTAAAAAAGACAAAAAGTGGCATGGAGGATGACAGAGATGTTGCCCTCCTGATACTGGATGACCTCTAGGGATAATCAAGGAACCCCACTCTCTGAGATTTCCCTGAACATCAAGAGCAAGTGTCCTCTCCAAATCACTGGTCTACGCTTACAGAGGTAGCATCCACTCTTGAAATTTTCACTACTTTCACCCACCTTTCAATAAACTCACTCGAGGACAGCGCTTCCCTCTCCACTTGCAATTTCCTTTTCAAGTGAAACGTGGAGAAGTCAATGAGAGCTCTACCAAAGAAGAATCTATTTGTCCTCATGCCTTTCAGCCTTGTCCACCAAACAACCTCTTTCGCCTCCAGCTAAAGGAAAACTGCTTGCCTACCCAATTAAAGGAAGGTGGTGGGGCAATCATCAGCTGATAGACTGATCCATCCCATGTGTGACAGCAGCTGTTTGACATAACCCTACACATCAGCAATTACCAGACACTGAACAAGTGTCTGCAGAACAGTTTTGTCACTCAGCACACACCTCAGACAGCAAGTCCGTTTGACAGCACATCTGTGATTGTTGAGTCTATCTTGAACCAGACCCCCCCCCCCGGTAGCACTGCCAGGCGAAGGACATCTGGAAATTATCCAAGATTGTTCATGAACAGAAAGTTCTCTAGAACGGACTAGCCGGTTCGTTTTTAGTGGCACCCAGTGTCTCTCCAAGAACATCGTCACACTTCCCCCCCTACTAATCCTCAATAGATTTCTAAAGTGGGGCATCCATCAATCCCATTGCCCGACTGGTGGGGGGGGGGCTGTGGGCACCTGACAATATTCTAGGTGCCAGGTGCCCGGTCTTGGTTTTTTCTTCCCTCAGGACTACAGCTCTGTTAAGGAGACAAGCTGCAGAAAGACATACCTCACAAATGGAGTCCACACATGTTTACCATCCAGAAACCATTGCAGGTGGTGTAACCTAAAAGTATGTCCGCACATTAGGAGCCACAGCAGACCGAATCTGCCACTCAGAGGATGCTGGCAACAGATACAAGTGTATAGAGTCTACAAAATATGGAACAACACAAGTGATGCAATCCCCCTGATACAGGAGAAACTCCAACAAGGGTCAATCAAGGAACACCACAGACCCAGAATCACCCTGACTACCAAAGTCACAAGCCTCTCTCCTGTTCTCCAATCTACAAGCGCTTACTTAGAGTAGGGCCATTCACTCTAACAATTTTCGCCATAGTCACCCATCTTTTCACAAAGTCATTGGGAGGCAGCACTTCTCTCTCCTCCCTCACTTTCCTTTTTGAGTGAAACTTTAAAACAGTTGATGAGAGCTTGACCAAAGAGGAATGTGTTTTTCCTCAATTCTTTCAGCTTCGTCCACCACATAACCTCTTTTGTCTCTAGACAGAGGAACACCATCTTTCCTGCCTTGTTAAGGATGGGTGGTGGGATGATCCTCAAAATGGATTCAGTTGATAGATTCGTCCCCACCCCACACACAAAACAGCTGTTTGATACAACTCCACAAGTGAGCAATACTCAAACACAGCACAAGTGTGCAGAACAGGTTTGCCCCTCTCCCCTTACTCTCTCTACCAACACTTTGGACAGTTATCACTCCATAGCTTTCTCCTTCCACCTGACTTTTCTTGTCTCTTCATAAACTCCCTCACTATTTCAATTCCTTTCACTTTTCTACCTGTTTTTCTATTCCTCCATCATTTCTTACATAAAACCTTGTCTGGGTCTCAGATAATAAAGCACAACTGCCTTCGTTCATCTTCTTTGTTCTAGTTGTTTCCCTTCCTTGTTCTTAGTTGAAATTCTTCCTTTAATGACTTTGCTATTCAACCGAGTCAGCCAGTCCGATAAATTGATTTCTTACTTAGACACATGTTCGGTTATTTATAAAGAGTTATAAGAATTTCTTAAAGAAGGACTGAGGTTCTGTGACATTCTCAAGATATTTAGCAGCGTTAATAACACATCTACGGTTGCAGACCCTAGAGAACCAGTGGCACAGTGTGTCTACCTCATGCCCTCAAACCTATACAGCAAAATAAAAAATGCTGCCCGTAACAGAATCGCCGGAACGGACCACCTCTAACCTCCTCCCCGGGCACACAAGTGAAAAGAAAATCAGGCCAATTCGGATACAAAACCCCCACCACACCCAAGACTCATTAATTACAGCTGCTCTACCCTGCTAATTAGGGCCCACATTATTTTTCGCAACTCGTCAGTAAAAATAATTACCAAAATTATTTCATTCAGTGGTATGTTCCAAGGAAACGAAAATATCCATGTGGATCATGTTTAGAACGAAGCAACTTAGAGGTGTTGAGTTCAAATCCTCACAAGTATTCCGTCAACTATGGACACAGGACTGGAATTTTCTGCTGTAATCCTGTTCACATCTCCGATGTTCTTCTTCAAGAACAGTAAATCAATTCAGTTCTTTATATATAATAATGAGATTATTGTATACAGTGCTCAGGTGCACCACAACTGGGAAGTGAACAGTGTATGGAGGGGAGAAAATCAGGTGTAGTGTTGGCGAATCTCAGGAAGCATGGAAGTTTTGAAGGATGCAGTGCTCCGACAACAAACAACCGATGCCGGCAGTTTGTTTCATGCTTCAGCAACTCTCAGCGTGAAAAAATGTTTCCAAAAGTCATGGGAGCTGTGCTGTTTTCTGACTTTGTAAACATGTCCACGGGTGTTAGACGGGTGGAGTTTGAAAAGGTGCTCAGAGTTATTGTTTGTAAGATGGTTAATAATTTTATGGGTGTCTGCCAAGTCAGCTGCCAGACGTCGGAGTTTCAATGTGTCCATGCCCAGGGAAGTAAGGCATTCAGAATATGGCAAATGCTGGATGGTGGGTATTCTCTTGGTTGCACGTCGCTGAACGGCTTCCAGACGATTAATATCCTGGGCAAGATAGGAGTTTCAGACCAGTGATGCAAATTCCAGGTGAGGTCTTACCATAGGTATATAGAGCCTCAGATAGATAGCTGGAGAGCGGCTCACAAAGGACTTGGTGAGAGATGCTTTATTTATCAATCAATCCTGGAAGGACGCAAAGTTGACCTTGAATAGATTTGAACTCAGAATGTATAGGTTTGCAGTCACATTGTTAAATGACTAGACACTTTAATTACTCCCGTGCCCACCACCGTACAAGTAAAGATTCGAGTTTCTGGCTGTGTCTCTTCTTACAGTGTTGGCGGGGAAGACGATTCTGACTTGCAATTAAAGGGAGACAACCAAAGGGAAAAGATTGAAACATTTTGGGCTTAGAGAAAAGGAACGAGATTGTGTGATGTTCATGCCTTTTTTTTAAGGGAAATTTACAATTTATGTAAGAGATGTAACCGCAACCGGAAATTAAAACTGGTTCTCTGAGATCTTTCTACTTTACAATTAAGAACACTATTTAACAAATATTTTGCGTCAATAAATAGATTTCTTCAATAAAACTAATTAAATATAAAAAATTAATATGTAGGATAAAATATTACAAAAAACTATTAAAGAGGAAATACAATTTTACACAAAAATATTTTCGTAGATGTTTTAGTTGTGGTGTCATTGTCGAGGAGTTCGTTAAATCGCTCTCCGCCGCTCCACAACAAAACAGTAAATATTATAAAGAAGGAATATTTAGTGGACTAACCTAACTGTCTTGGCGCCAAATTTCTTTCTCACCTCTTTAGAAATGTTCCAGTAAAAAAAAACAAAAACGAGTGTTGTTTGTTGTTTGGTTGCTAAGGAGATATTCCGGAGCGCAGAAAATGTAATTCTTCACTATGATTGGTTAAAATGTTGTCGTCTGTCATTTATTTCTTTTGAGCAATATTAAACAATATAAAATGAAGAAAAAAGAATTGGTGTTGCTAGTAATTTAATTTCTACACCAAAATATAAAAGATAATGAAATTTGATTTAAATAATAACATTTATAGATTTATTGTAAATTCACCTTGGCAATGTTTTCAAAATGGCTTCATCGGCTGACGACGACGGATCGAAGCAGAACCGATTAAATGAAGAAATAAAGCCTGAACCTACTTTATTGGCAGGAACTAATGAGGAGGACACGCAGATTAAGAACCAGCGAAATAATAGACTGTCTAATTTAAAAGGTATTTTCTATTTTTATGTTAATTATTCATTGAACATTATGCTGAGTGTCTGAGGTGATAGTGTTTAACCCCAGGCCAGTCCTGTAGAGGCACAGGATCAGAATCGACCGGTTTTAATAATAATTATGAAATTATTGTAAACACTGCTCAAGTGCACCACACGGTTCTTGGTCCATCTTGCAATTCTGTGACAGTTTCTCGTTCTTTTGCCAAAACGGTGTGAAGTCATTTGAGTATTATTTCTAGCTGGGCCAGCAACCACGTAGGGGTTCCCTATTCCGTTGTCTTGTTAAGGGTGACTTTCGTCCTGGACCCAAGATTGACTTATCCCAGTCCTAAGTTGGCCTCTTCGGTCAGCAAGCTTCTATTCTATAACACATTCTTTTACTGATATCAACTCTAAGTCCTCAGCCAAGGAGACTTGCAAGTAAAACCGCCGGCACACGTGTGTGTCTGTGTGTAAATTAGGAAGTAATTAGGAAGATTCAATCATTTAACTGAAATCGTCAACAAAACGAGGATTCTTGGAAGAAGTCCTTTTTATTTTCGCATCAAGAAAAAAAAGTTTCTTTCAAAAATTCATTTTTTTACAAATTTCTTACTTGCCCCCCCCCCCAGCATTTTTGTGTCTTTGGAATTGTTGCCACAATTAAAATTAATTTGTTTTTGGCATTCTTTCATCATTTTATTTCATAACACAAGAAAAAAAATTCAACAACAGGCGCAGGAGTGGCTGTGTGGTAAGTAGCTTGCTAACCAACTACTTGGTTCCGGGTTCAGTCCCACTGCGTGGCATCTTGGGCAAGTGTCTTCTACTATGGCCCCAGGCCGACCAATGCCTTGTGAGTGGATTTGGTAGACGGAAACTGAAAGAAGCCTGTCGTATATATGTATATATATATGTGTGTGTGTTTGTTTGTATGTCTGTGTTTGTCCCCTTAGCATTGCTTGACAACCGATGCTGGTGTGTTTACGTCCCTGTAACTTAGCGGTTCGGCAAAAGAGACCGATAAAATAAGTACTGGGCTTACAAGGAATAAGTCCTGGGGTCGATTTGCTCGACTAAAGGCGGTGCTCCAGCATGGCCGCAGTCAAATGACTGAAACAAGTAAAAGAGAGTAAGTGCTTGTGTTACTGTGCGTTAAGAAGTTTGCTTTCCATTGCGTTGCACCTTTTCAGCAAGTATCTTCTCTACTACAGCCTCAGAGAGGGCATTTGATAGACGAAAACTGAACGAAGCCCATCGTATGGGGTTGGGACACAATGAGGCATTTTTGACTTGGAGACAAAATATTGTTTTTACAAATGTTCATTACCTTACAAAAATGAAATTGCTAAGCAAATGGCTTTCCCTAAATGCATTGAAAAGCATTATAGCATAATCTGAATATTTCAGAATATTATCGCTATTTTCTTTGAGCATAGAAAAGACAAATTTGACTGGTGCAAAATGAGTAACACAGGATAAGGTAAACTTGCCACTTCAGTTTTCCAGAATTACATTTGAAAACCGACTCATACACATCCAATATCCATCCCTAGACATAAGAAAGATCAGAAATGCCAATATATATATGTGTGTGTGTGTGTGTATGTCAGATGAAAGAGGAACAGGAAAATGGTACCATGATATGAAATTAATGAAACTAGACTAAATAGAAAAGCTCATCATAAAATATTCTCTACAACTTCTTCACAATCTGCTGAAGTGTCCTCTTCATCATATATTTATTCGCCGTGCAGTTAAAGAGAAGGAATTAGGCATTACCAATTTTTACTCCATTTTTAGACAGCATATTTTGAAACTTGAAAATTATCAAATTAGACTTCATAAATATTTATTTCTCCCACAGAGAAAAGAATATTGTTTGTCAAACACCAAAAATCATCCAGTTATTTCACCAGCAACCTCAATTATAACTGGGTCAGAGTTGAGGTAAAATTTCTTGGATAAAAAAGAGAACCTGTCGCTTGACTATGTTTTGAACTCTTCCCACCTCAACAACAACAGCAACAACTCTGCTGCCCAACTTCTACTCCCAGACATAACGCAGCAATATAAAATGATGATGAAAAAATGAGAAATTAGAAATTACTTGTTTTACCTTGGTTACTAATTTTGCCACCCCCTCGTGTGTGTCTGTGTTTGTTTTACCCCCAGCATTGTTTGACTACTGGTGTTGGTGTGTTTATATCCCCATAACTTAGTGGTTTGGCAAAAGAGATCGATAGAATAAGTGTCAGGCTTTAAAAACAGAAAGTACTGGCATTGACTCCTTTGACTGAGAATTCTTCTGGGCAGTGTCACACACAGGGATTGAACACAAAATCAGGTGGTTGAGAAGCATAAAATGTTTTTTACAAAAAGGCAAAAAGTGAGAAAAAAAATTCTAAAAGATGGTGGTCGGTGCGGAGTGGGGGAAGAAAGATGTTAAAAAATGGAATTTTGGAGAAAATTAATTTTGATGAATTGTCTATGGCTACGACCCTAAAACCAAGATTCAATCTTTCAGAGTGGAAAACCCCAACCTCTCCAAGACCAAAGAAAGCATAAAAGAGTCGAAGCAATGTGAAGACACTATTGACAGTTTTCTTCTATTACAAGGGGGTTTGTTCATCATGAGTCTGCTCCACTTGGTCAGGCAACAAACAAGGAGGACTACCATGACATGTGGCATTTGTAGGATGTTGTTCATTAGAAAAGGACAGAATTGAATGTGTCTGGTGAGTGGCAACTCCACCAGGACAATGCACCATGCCCTTTCACTGCAGTTTTGGATCCAGCACAACATTCCCCTCATCCGTTCTTCACTCCTGCTCCAGAGCGTCGGCTGCGGGGTCATTCCGAAAAGCTCTATCTGCGACGATTTCATCTCAATTGAAGGAGAGGGGCTTTCTCCGTCCGGGTTGCGGATCTGTGGAATAAGCTGCCGGACAAGATGGTGAAGATGCCGACGACCGCTCGGTTCAAAGTCTCCCTTGACCACAAATGACCTGAACTCTTTGCATGAACACCATCCTGTACATAACTCCATGTCCCCCTACATGGCCTTGCTTTTTTGCTTTTTGAGCCAAAAAATTAACTAACTAACTAACTACCATGTTACCAGATCTCACCCTTTGTGACTTTTCCTTTTTCCCGTTGGTATTAGGAAGGGCATCCAGCTGTAAAAACCATTCCAAAACAGACACAGAAGTCTGGTGCAGACTCATGCCTGGCCAGCCCCTGTCAAACCATCCCACCCATGCCAGCATGGAAGACAGACATTAAACGATGGTGATGATGAAATCCCATTTGAAAGGAATGAAATTTCAAGGGCATCAAGGAAATCCAAGAGAAAGCGATGAGGCAGGTACTTAGTGTCCCAAGAAAGGAGTTCCAGAAATGCTTCCATCACTGAAAACGACACTGGATAGTGTGGCTCCTTTGGAGGAGATTAAATGCCAAATTGATATCATCATCATCATCATTTAATGCCCATTTTCCATGCTGGCATGGGTTTCCGGGTTTGACTGGAGCTGGTAAGGCCAGGCGCCACACCAGGCTCCATAGTCTGTTCTGGGATGGTCTCTATGACAGGCTGCCTTTCCTAATGCCAACCACTCCATAGAGTGTATTAGATGCTTTTAACGTGGCACCAACACTGGTATCCGTTCTGTTGTGGCAGACAGGTTTTCTTGGCTCTTGCTATGTGTTGTAGTTTTCTTTTTATAGCACCAGTCCCGATACTTTTGGATTGGTCCTCATCTAATGAGTAACTAATTGCTGAGAATGAAATAAAATTAATTTATTAATTAGATATTTGAAATATTAATGCAGGCCGACTTACTGGCCTTCAGCTGAAATGTACTTCAAGGCAGCTGGAGCAGAAGTGGCCATCATGTTTTGGATTGTGTGAGGAGGACTCATGGGGTATTGGGGGAAATTCATTGAAAAGGAGAGAATAGATGGAACAAGGTTATGATCAAAAGACATTCCAGTCATGACCATCTTGTCTATTCAGGCATAAATTATCTGAGACATCATTGTCCAATATGTCCTTCATTTTTGAAAGGCAGTAGGTTGTGATCTGAGAGATATTCGGTTACTATTTCTAACAAGTTACAGACCCAGCTGGAGGCTCAAGCCATTGGCTGTATGAGCTTAGATCTGATCTACACAGATGTTAATAGTTTCAGACTCTTTTCATAACAAATGATATAACAAAAATGTTGCTGGCTGAGTTCTGTAGTCCTGTTTTACATCATAGACAGAAAGGAGGGGGGGAGAGAGGGAGAGAATTAACATAAAATGTGTAGGAAGAGTGTTTCTGAAAAATATGCAGTTTTCATGAAATTATTGGGTGGAGTAGAATTGTGGCTTGTGTTGATCAAAGCTGGGAAATGATATTAAATGCAAATACACAAATGAGAAACTTGTTTGATTTTCAGGTAATATTTTGCTTTTGAAAATTAGTATTCATTTCATGGATATAAGCACCAAGAAACTTAAGAAAAGTGAAATTATAATTATTGTGTATTTCCTGATATTACCCCAGGGTGGCAAAGTTGAACAAATTTTACGAAAACAGTTTAAAAAAGCAAAAGCTGAATCCAAGCAAAAAATCAACGATGATAATGTTATTGATAGAATTATAAGAGATGGTAAAATTGCTGAGAATGGTTTTGCTTGTGTTTCAGGAGCCGCATTCTTTACCACTTTGACAACGACTTCTCTTTTGTTTGGCTTTGGAACAACGGTGGCCATGGCTAAAAAGAAAGACCCTGCTATGTTTGCTAAGGTAAATCAGTTTAATATTTCAAAATAACATTGAAACTTTTTCAAATAGATTTTGCTTTGATGATTTCTTTTTTTTGTTTGTGCCCCTCCTCACAAATCTCTCCTCTAATGCCAGCCATCACTCACTTTCACCATTGATCACTTCCACCTGCATTACAACCCATCTATTTCTTTATTGCCCACAGGGGGCTAAACATAGAAGGGACAAATAAGGACAGACAAAGGGATTGTCGATTACTGGTACTTATTTAATCAACCCTGAAAGGATGAAAGGCAAAGTCAACCTCAGTGGAATTTGAACTCGGAACATATAATGGGCAAAATACCTATTCTTTACTACCCACAAGGGGCTAAGCACAGAGGGGACAAACAAGGACAGACAAACGGGTTAAGTTGATTATATCAACCCCAGTGCGTAACTGGTACTTATTTAATCACCCCGAAAGGATGAAAGGCAAAGTCAACCTCGGCGGAATTTGAACTCAGAACGTAACAGCAGACGAAATACTGCGAAGCATTTCGCCCAGCATGCTAACGATTCTGCCAGCTCACCTGTATTACAACCCTTCATGCTTTCTCTCCCCCACCCCTGCTTATTCTTCTGTTGTCGCTCTCTCTTCTGCTCACCTCTTCAGACATATTACTTTGTGCATATGTTTGCATCATAATAAATCAAGGATTCTGTAACTTTAGGTGTTACAAGACAACCTCACCTGTGCCATTGCCAGTCTGTGAAGAGGTGGGTGAGCTATAGAAACCATGCCATGTTTGGCTGAAACCTGGTCCTCCACTACATTTAGGGAAGCAGTATAATTCTTCATAAAGACTTCACTCAGACTGCACCAGCCTCTCCAACCTACACCAGCCTCTCCAACCCACACCAGCCTCTCCAGCCCACACCAGCCTCTCCAGCCCACACCAGCCTCTCCAACCCACACCAGCCTCTCCAGCCCACACCAGCCTCTCCAACCCACACCAGCCTCTCCAGCCCACACCAGCCTCTCCAACCCACACCAGCCTCTCCAACCCACATCAGCATCGTAAATGGATGTCAAATGATGATGATTCAACAACAACAATTCTGAAAGCTGCAGGAATGAAACTAGAAAATAATTTGATTCTTTTCTCCATTCCTGACAGAGGGAAAGGATTCAATTATTTCCTGTATCAAAGTTAGGAGTGGGTGTGTGATAAGTAGCTTGCTTACTGACCACATGGTTCTGGGTTCAGTCCCACTGTGTGGCACCTTGGGACAAGTGTTTTCTACTATAGGCTCAGGCTGACCAAAGCCTTATGAGTGAATTTGTTAGACGGAAACTGAAACAAGCCCATCTTATATATATGTGTGTGTTTGTGTGTCTGTGTTTGTCCCCCTACCATCACTTGACGACTGATGCTGGTGTATTTATGTCCCCGTAACTTAGCGGTTCAGCAAAAGCGACCAATAGAATAAGTACTAGGTGTACAAGGAATAAGTCCTGGGGTCAATTTGGTCGACTAAAGGCAGTGCTCCAGCATGGTCTCAGTCAAATGACTGAAACAAATAAAAGAATAAATTAGACCAAACAAATTTAAATGTTAATGAATTATTTTCATTAACTGAACCCTCCAAAAAAATCTTGAGAAACTCAGAACATTTTCTAATTGGTTTCACACATCATAAACAGATGCTGGTTGTTGTTGCTGCTTTGTCATTAAAGTTTATCTTTTGCTTGTTTTAGTCATTAGACTGGTCATGCTGGAGCACCTCCTTGTGGAATTTTTGTCAAATGAATCAACCCCAGTGCTTTTTTTATTTTTTTGAGCCTGGTACTTGTTCTGTTGATATTTTTTGCCGAACTACTAAGTTACAGAGATGTATGTACACCAATACTGGTTGTCAAGCAGTGCTGGGGGACAAACACACACACACACACACATGATAGGCTTCTTTCAGTTTCTGTCCACAAAATCCACTCACAAGGTTTTGGTCAGCCTGAGGCTCTAGCAGAAGACACTTGCCCAAGGTGCCACACAGTAGAACTGAACCTGGAACCATGTGGTTGGGAAGCAAACTTCTTGCCTCACAGCCACTCCTGCATTTATCTAATAATTTTTTGTAAAGCCAAGAATACAAAGGAAACCTACCTGTTTCTTCTTCAATCATTATTTTCCCTCGTAATTTCTATCCTGACAAAACTCATTCTGCATCAGAGTCTGACTCTAAACACTTCTAGAATGAACTTTCATATCATTTACTACTGTTTACCCCCATCCCCCCTCACCCGTCCACTGTATATCCCAAAACTTGCTTCACCAAGATTGCCTGACCTACCAAACCACCTCATAAAACTGCCCTTCAACTTTCCTTTGCGAAGTCTTGTGAGATCTATTATAAATAACCATCAATAATTCACTGCACCACATTTTATGCATTATCTTCTGTGACACCAAAGGAAAACATGTTTTTCTGTTGTGTCTGTTTGTCCTTTGTATACGGTTGGCAGCCCTCTCTTTCATCCGAAATGTTATAAGTTTGCCAATTCAACCATTTCCATCGTTTGGTTCAGCAGGTGTTTAACAGTTGGAGATTATTGTTGTGGTTGCTGCTGTTGCCAATCGCTCAACCATGAAATGAAACTGGGACATTTGAGAGATCAACTGATTAAGAAGGTTCTTATCTCTAACAATTCTATGACTGGATGGTTTCACCACCACCACCACCACCACCACCACAGTCACACTGAGGATGACTTGCCTTAAAGTCTAACCCAATATTTTGTTCAGTATTATTAGGGACATTTGTCCTTAATAATGATTGCTTTGGCACAAGGTCAGCAATTTTGAGAGGTGGCATGGAACGTGGGGGCAAGTCATCTTTAACTTTCATCCTATCAGGGTCTGTAAAATAAAGTGCCAGTTAAGTATGGCATTGATGGTCCTGACCAACATCTCCCCGTCCCTCAGCTTGTTGGTCTTATACTAGTATCTGACTGTATTACAGTTTATCAACCTTGAAAGGATGAGAGGCAAGGTCAACCTCAGCGAAATTTCTCCTCAGAATGTACAAAATGAACAAAATATCGTTAAGAATTTGGTCTAGTCTGGTAATAATAATGATAATAATGGTACTTTCTAACTTTGGAACAAAGCCAGCAATTTTAATGGAGAGGGGTTAGTTGATCCCACTGCTCCAGCTGGTAGTTATTTTATTGACCCTGGAAAGATGAAAGGCAAAGTCAACCTTGGTGGAATTTGAACACAGAACCTAAGGACAGAGAAAAATGCTATGAAACGTTTTGTTCAGTTCACGAGAGATTTGGGGGAGGGGACTAGTCGATCATATCGACCCCTAACGCTTGATTACGACATCTTTTGTCGACCCTGGCAGAATTTGAATTCAGAAAATGAAGCTGGACGAAATGCCATTCAGCATTTCTTCGCTTGGCATCTTTAATCATTCTGTCAGCTATAAACCTTAATAATAATAATCCTTTCTACTCTAGGCACAAGGTCTGAAATTTGAAGGGAGCTTGTCAATTGCACTGACCCCCCCCCCCCCCAGTAATAAGCTGGTACTTATTTCATAGACCCAGAAAGGATGAAAGATAAAGTTGATCTCGGTGGAATTTGAAACCAGTAAAGATGGGCAAAATGCTAAGTGTTTTGTCAAGTGTAGTAGTAGTAGTAGTAGTAGTGCTTTTTCTGGTACAGACACAAGGCCTGCAATTGTTGGGGAAGGAGCAGTAAATTACATCAACCCCATTGCTCAGCTCGTACCTATTTCATTGACCCTGGAAGGTTGAAAAGCATAGTTAATCTCTGGAAGGATTTGAACTTAGAATGTAATGAGTTAAATAATTGCATTAAAAGCACAGGCGAGAGCCAGCAGCCTCTCCCACTCCCTTAACTGCCCTTTTGTGGTCTCCTTTTATGATAAAGTTCTTTAAGAGAAAATGTCATGGTAACAGAACAATACTCGTCATCTCATTGTTCTGACATTTGATGTTTATTTTGTATTTTTCAGACATTGATACCCAGTCGAGAATACCCGGTTACTGGACATGCGTTTGCCGCTCGTGCACTGGCATGGGGGACATTATATTCAATCTCTGGTGTCTCTCTTCTATCGTTTGCAGTGTGGAAAATGCTTGGGGTTCATAATGTGAGTATCTAAAGGTATTTCATCATCATCATCATCATTTAGCATCCGCTTTCCATGCTCGCATGGGTTGGACGGTTCAACTGGGGTCTGAGAAGCCAGAAGGCTGCACCAGGCCCAGTCTGATCTGGCAATGTTTCTACGGCTGGATGCCCTTCCTAATGCCAATCACTCAATGAGTGTAGTGGGTGCTTTTTACGTGCCACCGGCACAGGTGGCAGACGACGCTGGCAAACGGCCACGATCGGATGGTGCCTTTTACATGCCACCAGCACGGAGGCCAAGCGAGGCTGTCAATGGCCACGATCGGATGGTGCTTTTTACGTGCCACCGGCACAGAAGCCAGTCGGGGCGGCGCTGGCAACGGCCACATTCGGATGGTTCTCTTATGTGCCACCAGCACTGATATCACAGCGACAATTTCCATTCATGTTGATCGATTTTGATTTTTTTATTTTCACTTGCCTCAACAGGTCTTCACAAGTAGAGTTTTGTGTCCCAAGAAGGAAAGGTATGCATAAGTGGACTGAGGCCATGGGTGATGGTCTCACTTGTCCTGCCGGGTCTTCTCACGCACAGCATACTTCCAAAGGGCTCGGCCTCTTGTCATTTCCTCGGTGTGACCTAAAGTTCGAAGGTCGTGCTTCACCACCTCATCCCAGGATTTCCTGGGTCTGCCTCTTCCACAGGTTCCCTCAACAGCTAGGGTGTGGCACTTTTCACACAACTATCTTCATCCATTCTCGCCACATGGCCATACCAGCACAAACGTCTCTCTTGCACACCGCAACTGATGCTTCTTAGGTCCAACTTCTCTCTCAAGGTACTTACACTCTGTCGAGTATGAACACTGACATTACACATCCATCGGAGCATACTGGCTTCATTTCTTGCGAGCTTACGCATATCCTCAGCAGTCACGGCCCATGTTTCACTGCCATGTAGCATGGTTGTTCGTACACAAGCATCATACAGTCCGCCTTTTACTCTGAGCTAGAGGCCCTTTGTCACCAGCAGAGGTAAGAGCTCTCTGAACTTTGCCCAAGCTATTCTTACTCTAGCAGTTACACTTTCAACACACCCGCCCCGTAATTCTCAAAGGATTACAAAAACAAAATCTTTCATCTCATCTTTTTTACCCACTTATTCCAGGTAGGTTTGTAGGGGCAGAGTCCTCAACTACACTTTCCATTGGACACTGTCAGAAGCACCCATCTCCTATTGATCTGGCTGGATTTGCAAGTGAGACCATCTGAGCTCATGTATGTTATCCAACCACCTCACTCATGGTCTATCCCTGGCTCTTCTGCCAATTGGTTTTGCCCACAAAATCTGTTGGCACTTCTTTCCTGAGACATTCCTGCCACATGTCCATAGTTTCAGAACTATGATCTTTCAATTTGGAGAAGTAGTAGCTCTGCTTGGAGCAGCTCCCTAATCTTGGTGCTGTGCATCCTATTCAAGTAACTTTCCTCCAAAGAACCCCTCTTCAACCATTTCTATTCACAATCAGATTCTTTCAATCATTGCCTCAAAATTCAAAGTGGGATATTGTTGAGTCCAAGCTAACTGAAAAACTGTGGTTTTTACCCTGGACACAGCACAGCCACCCGAATATTTACACTGTGGCAAGTTTGGTTGAGAGGGGTATGCTTATTTTGTAGACCTAGAAAAAGCATACAACCTCATTCCATGGGATTTTGTGAAAGGTTCTGCAGGAGTATTTGATCAAGGGACAGCTTCTTGTTTGCTTTGAAATTCCTATATGAATGGCCTAGTATTTGTGTTTGGCTAAATGGTTCTAAGTGGAAACCATTCAATGTGGATATTGGACTCTACCAAGGGTGTGTACTGTCACCGCTCCTGTTCATAACCTTTATGGACAGGATTGATGGGCACAGCCAGGATGGAAGTGATATTGAGATAAGTGGATGTAAGGTTAGTTGGCTGGAACTTGCAGACCACATGGTATTGCTCCACTTGTTGGAAGGTAAGCTCTGACATGCACTTCACAGATCCGATGCCGTGTGCTGCCTGGCAGGAATGGAAATCAATGCTACTAAGACTAAGGAAGTTGGTGCAATGCACTCTGCATGCGAGTGGAGTTCCACCGAAGCAGGTGGAGAAGTTCAAGTGTCTTGAGGCCGTCTTCACGAATGATGGAAGGCAGGAGGCTGCATTAAGTGCAAGAATTACAAGAGCTGGTGCAGTAACGACCCAGCTACAGCATTCAGTCATCAAGATACTGCATTTCAAAAAGGAAATGACAAGAGATTATGTTGATTGGGTGTGTGCAGATCAATAATTGGTGCTGTGTTACGACTGATATTACATTGTGCCCTTGGTCAAGATACTCAGCTCTTGAATTGTTTAGCTGAATCTAAGATATTACACAAGTAATACCTTATTGTTTTAATCCAAAGTATCAATGTGAAACCAATAGATGTTTGTTTATTAATTTGTAATGTTGAGCTGAACGTCTGACTCAGAGCAATTTGGGAGGGCCGTATATAGTTACCTCACCTGCTAGAAAGAGTAGCCAATGGATAAGCGATGCAGTTCACTTGAAGCATTGAAGTACTGAAGCAGAATAGTAAATGGAAAGGGAAATGAAGAAAGCTCCTAACAATGCCGAGAGGAAAGTTGAAAATGGGGTTACTGCCCCTCTGGCTATCCGAATGGCAGGATCTGATTAAACACGCATTTCTTCTAACTGGACATTTCTGAAGATGGGTCTTTGCGCCTGAAGTATTTAAAGGTTTTTCAACTTTCATTTCTGCATTGTTAGAAGCTTTCCTCATTTCCCTTTCATTCAGTGAATGGCTGATATTGGGAACAGCATGCCAAGCTGTAGAAAAGACTCAGTGTGTGCAATTAAAATAGCATTAAAACAGCCATCTGTGTATCATACTTTACACACACCACGGAGTGGTTGGCGTTAGGAAGGGCATCCAGCTGTAGAAACACTGCCAGATCAGACTGGAGACTGGTGCAGCCTCCTGGTTTCCCAGACCCCGGTCGAACCGTCCAACCCGTGCTCGCATGGAAAACAGACGTTAAACGATGATGATATATATATATATATACTAGCAGTATCGCCCGGCGTTGCTCGGGTTTGTAAGGGAAATAACTATATAAGCATTTTTAGAGAGTTATAGCCAAAAAATAGCAAAAAATGCATTAAAAATGGAAAAAATATGATGGTAAATTTTTTTAAAAATCGTTGACTCATCGTAGACATTTTTAGAGAGTTACTTCCCTTATATAATAGTGAAAAAATGCATTACAATGGAAAAAAAACGATGGTAAATTTTTTTTAAATCGTAGACTCATGTAGACGCTTTCTTAGCCATTTCTGTTTTGGTGTTTTCAAGCCATGAAGTCGTTCTAAAAGAACACTGGTCTCCTTGACAACGCATTACGACGTTGATTTCCTTACACTCCCTTCCCCACAGGTGCAGGTGTGAGCGTGGACGCCAACTCCGCCGCCATCGACACACGAAAAATTATGCATTAAAATGGAATAAAAAATGATGTTAAATTATTTTTAAAATCGTAGACTCATCGTAGACGCGCGCTAATATTCAGACGGGCTCGATATGAATCACGACTATAAGCTACCCGAATTTGGTTAAACTGTACCGCAAAATGTGGGAGTAGTTAGGAATCTAAATCGAAGGGGACAGACACTCACACAACTACAGTTTTATATATATAGATATACATAGCGCAGTAGTGGTGAGATATGACAGCAAAGAAAAGCATACATTCACTCTCTGCATGCAATTAGACTCGGAAAGTTTGTGAGGAACCCATTGACCTAATTTGCTGATTTTTCCGATAGCTCAAAGGTGTCAATGAATGGTTGAATGACCAAATCCAAGCTTCTCTGCTAGTTCCTCAACAGTTACGATGATATTTTGTTCCACCAGGGTTTTCAGGATGTCCTTGTCGAGTTCTACAGATCTTTCAGGATGAGGCTCGTCTTCTAGGCTGTAGTTTATGGCTCGGGATTTCTGGAACCACCATTGACACTGCCTTACGCTTATTGTCCAATCCCCATATACTGCATTAGTATTTCTTGTACTTTGCACACATTTATATTCTGTTATTCTTTTATATGTTTCAGCCTTGAGGTTGTGGCCATGCTGGATCATGTGTGTGTGTGTGTGTGTCTATCTGTCTGTCTGTCTGTATGTATATATGTATATGTATGTGTGTGAACAATAATATTTTCAACAGATGTGTTGCAAATGTATCTGATTGTTCTCAAGCTTCAATACTGTGTGTGTGTGTATGTATGTATGTATGTATATGTATGTATGTATGTATATGTATGTGTGTATGTATGTATGTGTGTGTATGTATGTGTGTGTGTGTATGTGTGTGTGTGTATGTATGTATGTATGTATGTATGTATGAGTGTATGTTTACTTTATTACTAATTACTCTCTTCCAAGAACATTTTCACTCACTCTTAGCTCTTAGCTTCCCATACATTTTACTCATGTATCTATCAGCGTCATAGACAGAATACTTTCACTTTAGTCTTCCTCAAATCACTCTGTCGCTATTTACTTTCATTTTATTCGTTGCCCACTGTGTGTGTGCGTTTGCGTGTGGTGTAAACCAGACTAAGAAAAGCATTTGACACACACACCAGAATGTGAGTTTTCTGTAAATTTTGCTTAATTGGAGTTTAAATTTTAAAAACTGGACCTGGCATGACGCGATGCATTGTACTCTCAAAAATGCTAGGTAAATTGTAATTGAAGAAATCCTATATTGTAGATTTGTATAACTCCCAAAGGGAGGCAGATAAAATCTGCCTTTTATAATAAGAGATATATATATATAGTATATGTGTGTGTGTCTGCTTCACTGGATGTGCTATGTCAGTGGGCATGTACAACAGTGTAAGCCTCTTGAGAGAAAAGCTGAGCATAAGAGGCATCAGATGTGTGCAAGAGAGATGGCTACACTGGTGTGGTCATGTGACGCACATGAACAAGGACAGCTGTGTAAAAATGTGCTGTTCTCTAATTGGGGAGAGAATCTGTGGAAAAGGGAGACCCAGGTAGACATGGGATGAGTAATGAAGCATGGTCTTCCAACATTGGACCTCGTGGAGGCTATAACAGGTGACTAAGACCTTTGGTAATATTCCGTGCCTAAGAAGACCCATCAAGCCAAGTGAAACAGACACCCATGCTGATCGCATGTAGAAAGCACCCTTTGAATGTTGGGCCTCACAGAGACAAGTGACCGAGTCCTTTGGCAATATGTCGTGCTTGAGAAGACTCGTCAGGTGAGATCTTAGTTGTGGTCAATGTTGGTGTTGCATAACTGGCACTAAAAAAGCTTCCATTACACTCTGTAAATTGGTTGGCATTAGGAGGGGCATCCTTCCAGCTGTAGAAACCATGCTACATCAGATTGGAACCTGGTGCAGCTCTCCA
The DNA here is from genome assembly GCF_006345805.1 of Octopus sinensis. Lineage (NCBI taxonomy): Eukaryota > Metazoa > Mollusca > Cephalopoda > Octopoda > Octopodidae > Octopus > Octopus sinensis. The sequence continues at coordinate 205,338,593 of NC_042998.1, read as the reverse complement.
GCTTACCAGTTCCAGTCAAACTGTCTCACCCATGCCAGCATGGAAAGCAGGTGCTAAATGATGATGATATGTATATATATATATACATGCACACGATTGAAAGGCTTGCTTTTCAATAGGAAAGATGTGTTGAATATGATCCATAGATGGCTGTGTTAATTGTGTACACTGAATGTATTCTCTTTTTTCTCCTTTCATCTAATGTGAGGTTTTATTTTTAGGTGAAGGGAAGGAAGAAGCCATTTTAGAATTCTACCTGTTAACGTTTTTCAGTTGAAGTTTCTAAACCAAAAGTGGCTGTGTGGTAAGAAGTTTCCTTCCCAACAGCATGGTTCCTGGTTCAGTCACTTTGGGCAAGTGACTTCTACTATAGCCTTTAAGCCAACCAAAGCCTTGTGAGTGGATTTGGTAGACAATAATTGAAGAAGCTTAACTGTAAAAACCATGCCAAAACTGACCTTCTCACCTGTGTTGGTGCCATGTAAAAAGCACTCAGTCCACTCTGTGGGGTGGTTGTTGTTAGGAAGGACATCCAGCCATAAAAACCACTCCAAAACAGAGACAGAAGTATGGTCTAGGCTTCTGCCTGGCCAGCTCCTATCAATCCGTCCAACCCATGCCAGCATGGAAGGTGGATGTTAAACAATGATGTGTGTGTGTCCTTGTGCCTGTTCCCCACCATCACTTGTCAAGCAGTGTTAGTGTGTTTATGTCCGCATAACTCAGAGGCTTGACAGAAGTGACCGATAGAATAAGCACCAGGCTTAGAGAAAGATAAATGCTAAGGTTGATTTATTTGACTAAAAACCATGCAAAGTGGTGCCCCAGCATGGCCACAGTCTAATGACTGAAACAAGTAAAAAGATTTTAGAAAATAATAGTGCAATGAGCTGATGATCTGATCTAATCAGTTGGTCATCAGAACCGCCAGTTCAGCCGACGGTCAGCCAACCTGCCTACAACCAACATGGCTCAACCAACAACAATGTGCTGAGGCAGTCATCCAGCTGTGAATGGAAATGAAGTTTAATTTGGAAACAGACCTTTGGTTTCTAAGATGGGCAAAAGAACAGAAACTTTAGGGGACTAGTGCCAGTTTGATTTCAGGGAGCAGGGAACATAATCAGTTTGACTGGTGCCATTGAGACTCAGACTGACATAATTTGATTTAAGGGCTCAACAGGAAGGAAAGAAACAAGGTTTAACAGGAATGTTGACATTTTCATCATCACCATCATCGTTGGATGTTAACGATGATGAATTAATCATTTGGAGATTACTTCAGACACCTACAACTTTGTCTTTCTGCTTTTTTTTTCAGTTGGTTGAATTCCGAGAAAAAATTCAAAGCCTGATGCCAAAAGTTTCAAAAAAACAACCCCAAGAAGGTCGAACAGAATTCAAAAATCTAACAGATTTGATGCAGTATATAATAGACATTGATGCTGAGGAGAAGAAAAAGAAATTAGCCAAAACCAATTCTAATGTCTCAGGAAGCTGATTACGACAAGAATGGTTGGTTTGGTTTTCAATCCCAAAATCTCAATTTGGAATTTTTGTTTTTAGAAATTTTATTTTATTGATGTGAAAATGAAGTTTATTATTTGTACAAAAATGAAAAATATTCCAAGAAGAATGTCAGAGACTGAAACTAATTTCGTATTTCTCTGCTAATGATTCCCATCTAAAAATATACTCGTTAATTTTAATAAGGCTGTAATTAACTTCAGTAATGGGTTCTTACCGTCATTGTAAAAGAAAAGGGAACCTGTATACAGTTGTTTGACCCGATAGAAATATTTTCCAAATCTCCCTCAATGTTTTAAAAGAAACTCTTAGATAGAGAAGGCGAGACCAAAGAGGAAAGTGCCTGTCTTGAAGCCTTTCAGACATGTCCACCACACAAACACTTTTGCCATAGCCACCAGACAGGGTGAAACTGCTTGACCTTCCTGGCTAAAGGAAGGTGGCAGGGTGATGTTCATGATGGATTTGGACGAAAGTCAGATCTGTGCCACATGCGACCACAGCTGTTCAACAAAGCTGCACAAGACAGCAATGCTTGTTCACTTATGAGTGTGTAGAGGACAGTTTCATCACTGTGTCTGCATCTCAGATAGGACCAGCTGACCGCACTTTTATGGAGCTTGTCTTGAACTGGCAGAGCTCCTTGGTAGACCTGCCAGGCCAGGGATTTCTGCAAATTATCCATGGGCCCCGGCCTGAACATTCTCTAGAAAAGACCACCCAACTAATCATCTGCAACACCCAGAGATTCCCCCAGAATGTCGTCGCTCTTGCCTTCCACTGATCCCCTATGGAACTCTATGATGGAGCTTCTACCAACTGCATTGCTTGTCTGGCTGAGAGCTGTGAGTGCTTAGAGACACTAACTGCTTTTCAAGTTTCTAGATGTTTTCTCCATTTCACTTGGTTTTTATATTTTGTGTATCTTGTTTATTATCAAAGTACAAGGCTCACCATCTGAGTCTGTGGATGGATTCATTGGGTTTTGATATTCCTTCATATAAACATTCTTAACTGATATGGGTTCATCTTTTAAAGATGTATCAATTTTAATTATTCCCCATATAGTCTTTTTATATATATTTATTACAGGAGTAATAAATAAAAGTTAATTATTAACTTCGATTAGAGGTTGTGTTAACCTCATGAAGGGATGGATTCATCCAAGGAAATACTGGTTCAATACCTGGCATTTTTGGAGAATTAATTTCCTTAAAATAATAGGTGTATACATAAAAACATATAGTTGATATTCATTTAAAAGAAGAGAAAGAATATGCAGATTGGGAAGTTAATAATTGTTTATTATTAACAGCAGATTAATCATCACCCGTTGCAGCTGTTTCAATTAATATATATATTAATAACTGGTTTAGAAAAAATTAATTCTTCTTTGTCAGATTTATTGGTAATGCTAGATAAGGTTCATACTGCCCGTTTATGATGCCTCATCACAGAGTTTTCATTCACACACAAAAAACATTTTAACTTAAATGTAAAAAATAAACATAAATATCATATACCTGTAATACATAAACGTAAACAGAATTGTGTATCAATTTATTTATCCTTTACTGGCAATATTGAAAAGACAGAAGATAAATGAAGGCAGAATGCACTGTGAACCAATAAATCATAGAAGGAAATGTTTCTTTTGAAGCCTATCAAAAAGAGTCCCTAGGTGCTTCTGTGTAGCTCTGCGTTTGGGCTTGCAATAAGGATATCATCTAACTATGCAAAGACAAAATCGAAACCTCTGCACACAGTGACCATCAGGTGTTGGAAGGATTGTGCTGCGTTTTTCAGCCCAAAGGGTGTACCTAGGAATTCATACAGACTGAAAGGAGTATCACAGCGGTTCTCGGTACATTGTTGTCTTGTATTGGTATTTGGTGGTATCCCTGGATATATACATACATATATATATGTATATATACATATATATATAGTTATGTTAAGTTAATTTAATTTTTTGGCTCAAAAAGCAAAAGCAAGGCCATGTAGGGGAACAGGGAGTTATGTACAGGGAGGGTGTTCAGGCCATTTCTGGTCAAGAGAGACTTTGAACCGAGCGGTCGTCGGCATCTTCACCATCTCGTCTGGCAGCTTATTCCACGGATCCACAACCCGGACGGAGAAAGCCCCTCTCCTTCGATTGAGATGAAATCGTCGCAGATAGAGCTTTTCGAAATGACCCCGCAGCCGACGCTCTGGAGCAGGAGTGAAGAACAGCTCCTTCGAGAGGTTACACTTTCCGCTTATGATGTTGTGAGCAAGAATGAGATCACCACGGCGGCGGCGTTTTTCGAGAGAATAAAGGTCAAGCGTCTTTAGCCTTTCTTCATAAGACAAATTCTTGAGACCAAGAACCATGCGGGTAGCCAGCTTCTGGACTCTTTCGAGATGCTGTATGTCTTTGAGGAGATAAGGAGAAGAGGCTTGAATCCCGTACTCCAAAATGGGTCTCACCAGCGTGACATAGAGCGGTAGGAATATGGCTGCTGTGAGCATTCCGAATGACCATTGAATCAAAAACAGAACTCCACGTGCTTTGTTGGCAGCATGGACGCACTGGGCCGAAGGCGAAAAGGAAGAATCCACCAAGATACCCAGGTCCTTTACTTGGTCGGTCTTATCCAGCAGCAGACAACCCAGCTCGAAATCAAGTTGAGTTGCAGGAGAGGAGCCAACAGGCAGATGACAGCACTTTGACACATTCAGATACAGGTCCCATTCGTTTGACCATCTCCAAACTTGGTGGAGGCATCGATGAAGATCATCTATATCACTGTAAGGAGCAACCAGTTTGACATCGTCGGCAAATAGAAGGGTGTGTTGAGTGAGGTCGTTGGGCAAGTCATTGATGAAGACTAAAAACAATAATGGCCCAAGCACTGAACCTTGAGGCACACCACTGCTCTCACTGGAGACATCGGTCAGCGAACCATTAACTTGGACTTGGAAGGAGCGATCTGAGAGGAAGGCACCAACCCATCGTACAATATCCGGATGGAAATGATATGCTTGAAGCTTGACAAATAATAGGCGGTGGTTAACCAAGTCAAAAGCTTTGGCAAAGTCCAAAGGCATCTGTAATGCCTTCATAGTGTACCCCTCGTCTGTCGACTACTCTTACGCTGCTTTCTCCACTCCACATCTCTACCACTTCTAGAATCATCAGGGTTGTCGTACAGCCCGTGTCCACAAGGGTTCGTGACATCTTCCCCTCTGTCAACTACTGGTAAATGATGATAAACGCGTCTCTATTGATTCGAAGGGACAACTACCAGCGCAGTAGTCTCCCTCAGACCGTTTCCCTGCAGACATTCGCTGGCTATATGTCCTGTTTCTCGACACCGGTAGCAAATGACCTCAGGCTTGGGTGACTTCCAGTCTTGTACCATGTGTGGACCCTGACACCGGAAACACTGTCCTTTGAATGGTCGCACACGTTCTTTCTTCGACCCCTCTCCACTGCTCCTTGCTCAGCCACTTTTCGTTGTTGCAGTCACTGCTACCAGCGTCGTCCTGCAACACGAAACTAGCACGCGAGCCCGAGACACAATGTCTGCCATCGCCATTGAGTTAATGTCCGGCAGCTTTTGCAACTTGACCGACATGTGGTCAGGAAAGCCAGTCACAAACGCCAACTTAATCGTTCGGTCCAGCGATTCTCTCTCACATCCCACCAGTTTAGCCAATCTCCTGAGTTCATTTGCAAATACATCAACCTGTTCCCCAGTCCATTTTGTTTTCCCCAGGCGAGCGTATGCCTCAAAGATTCTCTCCGCAAAGGCCTCCATCAAACGGATTTCTATTTTCTCCACGCTAAGTTGGTCCCTCTCTTCCATTTCTAGGTACAGCGCCAACACCGAACCATCCAAGTACAGCGGTATAAAACTCGCTAGGTCGCTTATACCGTGGAGTTTCGCCACCAACTTCATCTTCTTCAACCAAGCGACTACATCTGTGTCACCGCAAAATGGTTTGATCATATCGTTCGAAATATGGACAACACTCATCGTTCGGTTTTTTTTTTGTTTTTTTGTTTATTGGCTGAAATAGGTTGTAGTGTGATGGAGACAACAGAAAAAGAAGCAAACGGGGAAAAAGAAATACAGAGGCCTTACCTGTTGACCTGGGCGGGATGAGCGATGACTGTCAAGAAATAAACCTGTCCTTGCACACTGCCGTCTCTCCTCGAACTGCCCGTACGTGCTTCCTGCCCACGCATGCCACATGGCTGTTCTGCCAGCCCCTGCAGTCTTCTTTTCCGTCTCCCTCATCTGCAATCTTCTCCACCAACACCATATAAGCTCATCACAGCCCATAACACCACAATACATACATACGTATATATTTGCCACCTCACATAAAAGCATGTTGAAACTTGGTAAGGAAGTTAAGCTTTCTTATCCTCTGACCTTTTTAGATATATGTCTGATGGTCTGCTTGATACTGTTCTTTGTTTTAGCTGAAATTTGATAGTCTTTTCTCTCTCTCTCTCTCTTTTTGTCTTTTTCCATATCCTAAAATTATAAATCATTGCTCGTAGACTCCTTGCAATTTTGCTGATTTCAGTAAAATCTAAAATCCCAAAATCTCTCTCAGCAAATCTTTTCTTCAAATTTTAGAGCAAAAAAGGCATTGGGAGTTCAGTGTGGATTGAACTCAGCTCTGCAAAGTTAACAAAACTCATTAATTAATTATACTGCTTACAGCAATAAGGTAACGAGACTCATTAATTAATGTAACATTATCATCGCTTAGAGAAATATGTTGTTGTTGTTGTTATAGTCCCGGTTTGACAAACTGAGAGTTAAAAACTTTGATAAATTCAGTTTGGTTCTTGTGCCCTTCATCAGAGAGAAAGAAAGTTATTTCTTTAGTGGTGGCCACCAAACTGATAGCATCAGCATCATTTAATGTCCATCTTCCATGTTGGCAAGGGTGGAACAGTTTGACAGGAGCTGGCAAAGCCGGAGAGCTGCACCAGGCGCCAACTGTCGGTTTGGCATGGTTTCTATGGCTGGATGTCCTTCCTAATGCCAACCACTCAACAGAGTGGTACTTTTTACATGGCACCAGCATCAGTACTTTATACAGGGCTTACAAACTTTTGAATTTTTTTCTTTTTTTTCACTATTAGCCAACTGGCTTCTGTGCCGGTGGCACGTAAAAGGGTATCATTTGAGCGTGATCGTTACCAGCATCGCCTTACTGGGCACCTGTGCTGGTGGCATGTGTAGAAAGATTCGAGTGAGGTCACTGCCAGTACTGCCTAACTGGCCCCCGTGCCGGTGGCACGTAAAAAGCACTCACTACACTCTCGGAGTGGTTGGTGTTAGGAAGGGCATTCAGCTGTAGAAACTCTGCCAAATCAAGATTGGAGCCTGGTGCAGCCATCTGGTTCGCCAGCCCTCAGTCAAATCGTCCAACCCATGCTAGCATGGAAAGCGGACGTTAAACGATGATGATGACTGATGATTATTATTATTGTTGCTGAGTAAATTTTTCCAGATTGTTTTGGAAAATGTGAATAATTTATGATCCCTATTTTGTGAATCCTTATTGAATTTACTTCCTGATTTTGTTTTTGTTGTTACTGCTGGCCCTTAGCCTGCCATACCCCACTGTCACTTTAAAAAGTAAAAAGCTTGTAAAAGGATATTGATATAATTGGCGTCGAAAGTAGTGGTGCAAATTATGAGTAAAAACTGGGGGAAAGCATTTAGATGGTTAGGTGGTCTGTTCCATCTAATGTGACTCTGCTCAGAAGGCTGTAATGTTATTGTGGTAGGAACCCCAGTAAAGAAATACTTGGAACAAAAGGGATTATTTTAAATACGTTTATTGTGGCCACACATATATATATACACATATATATATACGCAGAATGATAAATGGAAATGGCTGATGGACATTTGTTCCCAAATCTACATGCAGCTGCATGGGTTGTATGTTAGCTGTTAACCCTGGTGAGAAGCTCACAAACAGCTATATGTTAGAACCAGTGCACCTTAATTCGAACCAGCTCCATCTTGCTGTAGAATTTCAATTTTGTAAACCTCTCGGAGATCAAGTTAGCTTACATAATTTGGTACCTGACTGGTGTCCATTGTTTTCTCCCAGTATTCAGTCTTCCTTGTATTTAAATATTTTAGACATTTGATCCTGGGTTGCCAGCACACAATTATAACGCCATGCTATCCCAGTAGAAGTTGCCGTATTCACTGTTATTCACATCTTCCCAAGTGTTTATCTCGTTGCAGAGTTCTGTATTTGCATCGTCATATATTACTACGTATTTTCTTTTTCACAGGCCAAGGGAGGGGAAGTTATGGAGTTCTTGTGTGTGTGTGTTTTCTTTGTGTCGGAGGGGAGTGGGGGAGGTTTGGTGCCTGTAAGGGGTGGGTGTGGGTCTACATCCACCTGATGTGCTCTTTTCCTCTTTCCAACTGTTTCCCACTCATTCCCTTCTTTATTTGCTTCTTCTTCCATAGTACTTAGATTCTCTTTTGTTGGCGCTGGAGGTGCGACTTCTTCCCTGCTCAAGGGTCTTTCTTGGGACTTTTTGAGTGGTGGAGGACAGTCCGCTCTAATGTGGCCTTTTAGGTCACACTTGTAGCAACGCGGGGTCCTGCCCACCACTCTAACCCTGATTATCACGTCTTTTATAGTGATAGTTTCTACTATATTTTCAATGTCTTCTGGGGACGCCTGGATAATCATATCCAGGGTCTGCCCTTGCCAATTCTTATGAGCTATTATTGTGGCCTGGAGGACCAATATCTTCTCTCCATTGCCTAGCAGTATGGCAGCTACTAGCCAGGCTACATCAATCTCTGGTGGTATATCTTCTACCCTAACTCTGGAAGCATGCTTCCCAAGGTATATGGATAGAAGTACCACTTCTGTTTTTAAAGGGGTTCCCAAGTGTAACCTGGCAGTACCTACCTCTCTGAAGTGCACCTCCACTGTTCCGAACTTCCTTCCTCTGGCAAGGGATGAAATTCCTTACAAGATTCGTTTCAAGGCTTTTTCTACTTGTGTGGTCGACATTATTTCAATTTTCTTTGTTTTTGTGGAGTACGTTCTATATATTATAGTTTTCTCCTTGGTATCTTTCATAATTTCTTAGGGAGAGAACACTTTTACTTCGTACCCCTCCCTACAAAGCATGTTCTTATATTTACTCAGTTCTGTTAGTTCGACTTTGTTGCGATGGCTCTTGGCAACAACTGCAAAATTTCTTTTCTTCAACTGCTTCAACACTTCAATAGTTCCTCCTCAGAAGACGTAAGCTCCGAGGAGGTGAGGTTTTTGTATTCCATCATTAATACTTGGAGGCTGTGATTGGTTGGGTTGCATGTTGGCATGTGATAGAGTAAGGGACAAATTGCGCCAATACCAACCAATCAGAGTGGTAGACACAACAAGGTCCAAAACAGCGCCCAAAGGTTAGCTGTTACCTGCTACGTTCGTATGTCTGTTATATAATAGAGAGAGGAAGTTCACTAGAGTTCGCTACAAGCATATGAAAATTTAATCAATTTTTTGTTAAAAGGGCAAAGGTTAATGTTTTGAAATCTGATAATTAATTAAGCATATGTCTTGATGTTTCAAAATCAAATAGCCTTTGGATGGTACCCTGTCTTTTTTCACAAAATTAAATTTGTGGAAAACAATATCAAAATTTAGTAGATTTTGACAGATTTTAGGGATGAATAACTAAAAACATCAACAAAAATATTTAATATTGTTTCTAAAGTTGCAAAAAAAAAAAATTAACAGAATTTGAATAAAATCCAGACTTTAGCCCCTTTTCTTCCCTTGGGTGACAAAATTTTTTTTTTTCTCAAAATTATATTTTTATCATTTTTTGTGATTTTTGATCAGTAAAATTTTGACACTGTTCACGTAGCATTTTTTGCGCATATGTCCTAACTCCAAAATGCCATAAAATTTCTTAAAACTGAACTTTTGGTCGACTTTGTTTTGTGTGTGTTAGCTCAGACATTTCTTGTTTTCAGAATTTACAACAAAACATTTGGAGACCATTGGCTTTTTTTTTTATTTATTGAAATGCCCAGCCCTGAGTCCACTCTTCATCACAAGCTCCCTTGGGTTTTGAAATTTCAACATCAGCCAAAGAGACTTCATCATTTCAAACACACTCAAGTCATTAACAATCATTGATCTTTTCTTTAGACATGAGCCGATTGATTTGTATCGTGTGTATCTCTCCTTTGAAAATAGGATTTTAGCAGCAAAACATTTATTCCATTTATCAGCAACAAAATCACCACCACGACCACCACCACCATCATCATTTAATGTCTGTTTTCCATACTGGCATGGGTTGGATGGATTGGTAAGAGCTGCACCAGGCTCCAATAATCTGCTTTGAAATCGTCTCTACACCTGGATGCCCTTCCCAATGCCAACCACTTTATGGATTTGCTGCTTTTCACATGGCACCAGCAGTTTCAAGATTTGTTAAATGGTGGAGATACTTAAATGGTGTTCCTGTGTTAATTATTGGAGGATACTCAGAGCGTTTCTGTGTTGATTTTTTTTAACAGGAACTTGAAGGAAAGTTTTACCATTTTTAGAAATCAAAACTATGAAGACTAACTATTTGGTAAGTTGCTGAAAGATTGGCAGAGCCATTAGTGTTAACGTGGCAGCCCAATTATTCCAAGTTCAAATCCTTTCACAGTCAGCCTTGCTTTTCACCCTTCCTGAATCAATAAAGTAGCAGCTTATTCATATACAGGGTGTCCACAAAAATACTCTCTGATTTCACGAGGTTATGATATTTAAACTAATCTCTCTATATATAAATGGCAGTTTGTCTGTCAGGTTGTACCCTCACCCTGACCACGGCTTTCAACCGATTCTGATGAAACTTGACACACATAGCTCAATGTCATAATTCAAAACTAACGCAGCGAAAATTTTGAAAAGTTCCCCCAGTTCTGAAAAAAATCGATAAATTCGACATGGGGGTTGAGAATCAGAAACATAAACCACAGACTGTCTAGGGGACGCAACTCGGCCTTTTTAACTCTCAACTCCATCAATATCCAGCTACTTGAAGCTATTCCTGGTGATGTCCACGTCTACAAATCTATTGATAGGACAGCAGACCCCGCCGAGCTTGCCGATTATCCTGTTGAATTCCTGAATTCACTTGAACCGCCAGGCCTGCCACCACACATCCTGAAGTTAAAAGTTGGTGCACCCATTATGCTCATCAGGAATTTAGTTCCACCTAAACAGTGCAACGGCACACGTCTGGTTGTGAAACATTTGCCACCATATTTAATAACGGCCACAATACTTACCGGTTGTGGGAAGGGAGAGGACATCTTCATTCCACGCATGCACCTTCAACCGTCGGGCGCTGACCTACCAATCCACTTCAGGCGTTCTCAGTTTCCTGTTAAACTCTGCTTCGCAATGTCCATCAATAAATCCCAAGGCCAAACGCTACAAGTTGCTGGGTTACAGTTGGGCGAACAGTGCTTCGCCCACGATCAACTCTACGTGGGCTGTTCATGCGTTGGGAGGCGCAATGATGTTTTCATGTTTTCGCCCAAAGGGACAGCTAGGAACATCGTATACACAGAAGTATTCGAGTGAAGAGAAGACATTGCAACCTACACATGCGCCTTCGTTCCCTAGAGGGAAAGGACTAGATTGGGATTAGTCGTTGCCTACTAGGGGCTCTTACATACCCGGGCAACGCCGGGCTATGCTGCTAGTTGAAATATATTGATAAATATGTTGTGAACCAATTCTTTAAAAGCAGTTATTTAATTTTTTTCGGGTGATTTAGACATCTTTAACCAGAAAATTACAAGATTACAAGGAAATCTAAAAATGGCCATCACCCCACAGCAACACAGCTGGTGTGTACTGGAATTCGCAAGATCAGTGTTGTGGCCATGCAATGTGCTTTCAGACTCAAATGTCATACAATTCCACCTACACCCATTCCATTCGGAAATGGTACAATGATTTTAGTCAGAAAGGGTGTATCTGTGATCAGAGAAAGGGACATTCTGGCCGACCATCAATCTCAGAAGACGTTATTGATCAAGTTAGAAGAAAATTTGTGCACAGCCCCAAAAAGTCAATATGAAAAGCTAGTTGAGAGTTACACCTCCCCAAGGGCACAGTTTGCAAGATCCCACACAAACACCTAAAGTTTCACTCGTACAAGCTGCACTTAGTCCAAAACTCCACTCGAAAGATAATGGAATGCAATTTGAATTTTGTGAGAATATCCATCAATTAATGGAAGATAATGATAACCTTCTGTGATGAGGTGTTATTTCACATGACCAGCAAAGTCAACAGGCATAACGTGCGGATATGGAGGGCTTGAATATCCCCATGCTACCCAGGAAATTGAGTGAGACTCACTAAGAGTTAATATGTTTTGTGCCGTATCAGAGAGGACAGTGTATGGCCTTCTTCTTTTAATGAGGAACTGTTACTGGTCAAAGTTACGTGGAGATGCTGACCAACTGGATGTTTCCACAACTAAGTGATGGCTACCATTTCCAGCAAGATGGTGCTCCACCACATTGGCATCTCATCGTCAGGAGATTTCTCACTGAGCACTTGCCAAACAGACGGATTGGTCGTGCTGGACAAGATGATCAGGTGTTCTGCAAATGGCCTGCGAGGTCAGCAGATCTAACTGTTTGTGACTTCTTTCTTTGTGGGTACATGAAGAGCACAGTTTATGTGCAACCCCTACCTGCAACCCTGGTGGAGCTGAAAATTTTGATCAGTGAGGCAGTTGGCATGGTAACTCCAGATATGCTGCTGAGTGTCTGGACCATCACACTGATGCTTTCCGAGCAACCAGACGGGTGCTCATTGAGTACCTTTAATGCTACCCTCCACCACACGAAACTGAACGAAATCCTGCATCTGAAGCTAACAACTGTGAAAGATTATTACAATAGATTTACATGTTATATCTGTTTAAAATCAGGGAGTGTTTTTCTGGACCCCCTGTGTATTGGTGTCTCTTGAACTTGGAGAATAACCAAGAAGCCTGATGGAATCTTCTTTGTGTTGGTTGTGCTTTAAGGACAGATGAGGGTGTAAACTCCCAAAACCACGCTATTTTTTCCTGGAGCAGGGAAACCCAGCTCACTCCTCCGCCCCGTTTTATTAGATTAATGAAACATAAAAATAGAACCATGTCACACCAATCCTATGATTGTCAAGATGTGTCCCTGTTCCTCATTGAGGTCTTCTACAAGAAGTTCGTAGAAGACCTGAATATCAACAAAAACTGAAAGTGTTGGCAAAGTGCTAGAGATGCGTGTCTTTCGAAGGCCAACCTCCTAACAACTTGGTGATATCAGATTGTCTTTGGTAATTACCAAAGACGTATTTTATGTTGATGGATGCAGAGGAAATTACATTTCACTAAAAAGCATTGTTAAATAATTGTCATTTTTATTTCTTGTTTAACATTTTTACAGATATTGTATGTTAATATAGTGTACAGCTATTTACAAATATAATCCAGTGGTGATGGACAGAAATGGACGGAGAACTCTGAAGGACAACAAAAGGAAGAGATTGAAACATTTCAAAGATTGTTCTAACTCATTAAGATAATAATAATAATATAATAATAATAATAATAATAATAATAATCCTTTCTGTTATAGGCACTAGGCCTGAAATTTTGGGGGAGGGGGCCAGTTGATTACATTGACCCCAGTGTTTCACTGGTACTTAATTTATCAACCACGAAAGGATGAAAGGCAAAGTCAACCTCAGTGGAATTTGAACTCAGAATGTGCATATAGATGAAATGCTGCTAAGCATTTTGCTCAGTGTGGTAACAATTCTGCTAGCTCAGTATTAATAATGGTTTCAAATTTTGGCAGAAGGGCAGCTATTTTGGGGGAGGGGATGTAAAAAAATATAAGAATTCCATTGTTATGGGAGGAAGTCAGCAGAGGCCAGCATTCGTTGACCTGATGCCAAAAGGACAGAACACAGACAAAACAGCACGTGTTTAGCAGAGAAATAAAATCAGCCTCAGTGGAATTTGAACTCAGAACATTGTTAGCAACAAAAACTGTATTAATTCCAAAGGGCAATCTTTATATCCAACTTAATGTGGATGTTGTGTTAGAACATGTAATACTGTGTTATTTTGCCTTGAGAGAATCTCTCCTTTGGACAGATACTGCACAAAAGCACATTGTGATCAATTATTTTTTAATAAACCCTCAGGCTATTTTCCACATCAAAGTCTGAAAAGACATGAAAATTCTGTATATCATTGGTGGTGTGATTTGGCTGATATACAGCTATTAGATATCTGCCACTGATGAGACCAGGTAGGTTGAAATCACATGATCTGGCAGTTCTGTCACCCGTAGCAGATGATTCTCATCTGCCAATGAGATGAATACAAGTGTTTTTAGGCACCATGAGTCCCTGTGAGATCCTCTCAAGTTAAATAAAATCAGTATTCAGCATTCTAACAAAGCAGCCACATTAAGTTGGATATAAAGATTGCCTTTGTTGGATGCTTTTCTGATCTGGCTGATCCCTGCAATGGTTGTTTAAAGTTTTTGATACAAGGCCAACAATTTTAGGAGGACCGACTATTTGACTTGATACATTATTTTATTGACCCCCCCCCCCCCAAAAAAAAAACAATAAAAGGGAAAGTTGACCTTGATGGAATTTAAGCTCCAAACATTAAGAACTGGAAGAAATACTGTTTGCAGCATTTTGCCAGACGTGTCAGACAATTCTTGCAGCATTTTGCCAGATGTATCAGACAATTCTTGCAGCTTATCACCTTACAATAATAATAATAGTCGTTTGTGATTGTTAATTAACACTATTCTGTGATAGAAGGTAGGACCCCCCCCCCCCCACTTCATGCTGATATTCCACTATTTCCTTTCAAACTTTCTGTAATTGCTGTTGGATGTTTTTGTTGCTTCCAGTTCTTCAATTGTCATCATCATCATTTAATGTCCCTTTTTCCATGCTGGCATGGGTTGGACAGTTTGACAAGAACTGGTAAGGTCAGCAGCCACACCAGGTCCCATTGTCTGTTTTGTCATGGTTTCTACAGCCAGATGTCCTTCCTAATGCCAACCACTTTACAGAATGGGCTGAATGTTTTCTACGTGGCACCAGCACCATGGCCGTTCCAATTGGTTATATCAACTCCACTGTTTGTCTGGTGTCTATTTTAGCAATGTTGGAATAAGGAAGGTCTAAAGTTAACTTGCACACAATTTGAACCTATCACCTGAAGGTTTATAGCCAAATCCCATCCAGTATTTTATCTGGCACTCTACTAATTCTGCCAATACATCTGAGAAGTCTTTGGGGGCCAGAATCTCTTGAAGACTTTGTAAAAGATGTCAATCTCTACAACAGGGAGACAAAATGTTACAAGGCAATAATTTAGAATTAGAAAAAAGTTATGTACACAACTAAAAGTAGTCCTTTAAAATATTTTACAATTTGCATGTTTGTTGTTGTTGTTGGTGGTGGTGCTGTTCCCTGGAACCTTCTTTTCACAGGATCAAACACGTCCGGGACTGGTGAAAAATAAAGAGACAGATACAATTATGGTCAGGTTTTGAATAAATTCAAAATGATTTAACGACAGAAACTGGACACAAGAAAAAAACAAAAATGAATTAATTTTTAAACTGGAAATATTATTTATTCATATAATCCTGTAAACAAAGTCAACCTTAGCAGAATTTGAACTCCAAATGTAAAGACAGACGAAATGCTGCTAACAATTCTGCCAGCTCACTGCCTTATATAAGAAGAATAATATTGGAATAAGGAAGGTCTAAAGTTAACTTGCACACAATTTGAACCTACTACCTGAAGGTTTATAGCTAAATCCCATCCAGTATTTTGTCTGGCACTCTACTAATCCTGCCAATATATCTGAAAATTTTCACCAACAATTTTTCGAAAATTTTCACCGAAAATATTACCCAAAAATTTTCACCAACAATTTATCGAAAATTTTACCCAAAGAGGACTTGAAGTAGCAATTCACAGGTCACGAGTTCAAATCTTGTGCAAGTGTTTCATTTATGGAACTGTCAGAAGTAGATACCAGCTCATTGCGGACTGGAACCTGACGCTGGCTTCTTGGATACTTGCATCTTCCCATTAGAGACACTCACACTAGAGATGATCAGAGAAGCAACTGCCTCATGTCCAACTAATGAGCTAAACTGAAAGTGGTGACGTAACTGCTTAATTAAAGCTACAATAACGAGTCAAGGAAACAGAAATACTTTTTGGAGCAGTTTCTACAAGACAGGGGAGGTAACTCCAAATATTTACAAAAAACATTAAACACCAGGTTTAATTAAAATTAAAAAATTAATGGGATGAGGGAAATACTAATAGGGATATCGATATTAACAGATGCAGTAAATAATGATGAATGAGGCTGCTCTCAGTAATTAGTGAAGTTTGCTGGATGATTCCTGGAGTCAATAAGTCCTGTAGTTTTTAAAACTGTGTTAGACCATTATAAAATGGACAGACATTGCATTCAGACGTTTGTAATGAACGAAATGAAGAGAATATAATGTGGGGGGGGGGACGAGGCAAATAGTCGAGTGTTTTACATTAGCAAAAAGTTTTCAATGTTGTCGATAAAGTTTCTCTCTTTCAATGTCAAACGTCAGAAACATTAGGTTCTTTAACACTTTTTACTGTAAGTCAACAGACTTGAGTCTCTTTCTTAATAAAATCGCTTCCTCTAAAGTTTATATGCCCACACACACACACACACAGAGTTTTCAACAGCATCAGAATTGACAGCAGTAGTGTAAGGCTCAGGTGAGGTATTACAGGCAAATTACCAATTCTTATGAGATGAAATGGTAGCATTTCAATCAAGGAGAGAGATTCATCACAAAACAAATAAAAGAATTTTCATTAACCAAAAAAAAAAAAAATGCCATGCAGAGAGGAGTTTGGACATTTGTCTTAAATGCAGAGAGGAGTTTGGACATTTGTCTTAAATGCAGAGAGGAGTTTGGACATTTGTCTTAAATGCAGAGAGGAGTTTGGACATTTGTCTTAAATGCAGAGAGGAGTTTGGACATTTGTCTTAAATGCAGAGAGGAGTTTGGACATTTGTCTTAAATGCAGAGAGGAGTTTGGACATTTGTCTTAAATGCAGAGAGGAGTTTGGACATTTGTCTTAAATGCAGAGAGGATTTGGACATTTGTCTTAATGTAGAGAGGAGTTTGGACATTTGTCTTAAATGCAGGAGGAGTTTGGACATTTGTCTTAAATGCAGAGAGGAGTTTGGACATTTGTCTTAAATGCAGAGAGGAGTTTGGACATTTGTCTTAAATGCAGAGAGGAGTTTGGACATTTGTCTTAAATGTAGAGAGGAGTTTGGACATTTGTCTTAAATGCAGGGAGGAGTTTGGACATTTGTCTTAAATGCAGGAGGAGTTGGACATTTGTCTTAAATGCAGAGAGGAGTTTGGACATTTGTCTTAAATGCAGAGAGGAGTTTGGACATTTGTCTTAAATGCAGAGAGGAGTTTGGACATTTGTCTTAAATGCAGAGAGGAGTTTGGACATTTGTCTTAAATGCAGAGAGGAGTTTGGACATTTGTCTTAAATGCAGAGAGGAGTTTGGACATTTGTCTTAAATGTAGAGAGGAGTTTGGACATTTGTCTTAAATGCAGAGAGGAGTTTGGACATTTGTCTTAAATGCAGAGAGGAGTTTGGACATTTGTCTTAAATGCAGAGATTAGTTTGGACATTTGTCTTAAATGTAGAGAGGAGTTTGGACATTTGTCTTAAATGCAGGGAGGAGTTTGGACATTTGTCTTAAATGCAGAGAGGAGTTTGGACATTTGTCTTAAATGCAGAGAGGAGTTTGGACATTTGTCTTAAATGTAGAGAGGAGTTTGGACATTTGTCTTAAATGCAGGGAGGAGTTTGGACATTTGTCTTAAATGCAGGGAGGAGTTTGGACATTTGTCTTAAATGCAGAGAGGAGTTTGGACATTTGTCTTAAATGCAGAGAGGTGTTTGGACATTTGTCTTAAATGGTTGCTGTTTCAGGAGACAAAATTTCTAAGTTTAAAGTTAATTTTTTTTAGTAAACAACTTGGATGGATTACATTTAAAAAAAAACAACCTTATTTTACAAGTGGAGTCTCAGAGAAATATAAGGGTATAAATGATGTTGAGTTTATTGGTGATATTGATTTTACCATTCCTGGAGATAAAGATGGTAAAATATACCTGAGAAGAATTTGAGAAAGGAAACAGAATTTCTGCTGATGCTAGCGCCGCAATGACTGGCTTCTGTGCCGGTGGCATGTAAAAAGCACCAACCGATCGTGGCCACTGCAAGCCTCCCTTGCCACCTGTGCTGGTGGCACGTAAAAAGCATCAACTACATTTACGGAGTGGTTGGCGTTAGGAAGGGCATCCAGCTGTAGAAACACTGCCAGATCAGACTGGAGCCTTGCGCAGCCTCCTGGCTTCCCAGACCCCGGTTGAACCGTCCAACCCGTGCTAGCACGGAAAACGGATGTTAAACGATGATGATGATGATTCTAACACTTCTGCTGGGTTTCTAGCAGCAAATTCCAAGATGGATGTGTAGCATCTTGGCAGGTGCCACGTTAAAGGCACCCAGTACACTGTGTAAAGTGGTTGGCATTAGGAAGGTCATCCAGTTGTAGAAACCATGCCAGAACAGACAGTGGGAGCCTGGTGCAACTCTCCACTTCCTGTCAAAGTGTCCAACCCATGACAGCATGGAAAACAGACATTAAATGATGTGTGTGACTATCACATCATGTTCAGACAAAGAAACACATACACGATGACATGGCCATGTGGTACAATATTTACTTTCTAACCATGTGGTCTTGGGTTCAGCACAGAATGTGGCACCTTCAACAAGTATTTTGTTATAGCCATAGGTCAACCAAAGCCTTGGCAGTGAATTCAGTAGACAGAAAATAAATGAAATCCATTGTATATATACATATGTGTGTGTGTGTGTGTGTGTGTCCTTGTTTTAACATCATGTGATGAATGTAATCAAGCATCCGCATGGTGTGGGGTTCGTTATCATTTTATTGTGTGGGAAACCTGTCTAGCCATGGGGAACTTTAAGCTTGCTTGGAAACTGGTGAGGGTTGGCAAAGTAAGAGCATCCAGCCACAGAAAATCCCTCTCAATATATTTCATCCAACCCATGAACGAATGGAAAAGTGGAGGTTAAATGATTTACTTTCCTCCCTTCTCTTCTCTTCTGTATTGGTTGAGCAAACTTGATACAAAATCAGTTTCACTTACATTTTTATCTTTCTCCTCATTTTCCAAAATAGTTTCACTTTCTTCCTTTTCTTTCTTTTTATCTTCTTCACTTTTTTCATCTTTAGCATCTTCCTGTAACAAATTTACAAAAGCAAGGATGTAACTCCACTCAGACTACAGTAGCCACCACATCTAAATGGTGATTAAATTTTAGCAAATTTTGGCCTCCGTGCCGGTGGCATATAAAAAGCACCATCCGTCCGTGGCCGTTTGCCAGCCCCGTCTGGCACCTGTGCGGGTGGCACGTAAAAAGCACCCACTACACTCACGGAGTGGTTGGCATTAGGAAGGGCATCCAGCTGTAGAAACACTGCCAGATCGGACTGGGCCTGATGCAGCCTCCTGGCTTCCCAGACCCCAGTTGAACCGTCCAACCCATGCCAGCATGGAAAGCGGACGCTAAATGATGATGATGATGAGGATTGGGCCCATGCTGGTACCACATTAAAAGCACCAATGCTGGCGTTATGTTAAAAGGGATGATGCTGGTCCCACATAAAAAGCATCCAGTACACTTTGAAAAGCAGTTGACATTAGGAAGGGCATCCAACTGTAGAAACCAAGCTAAAACAGACAATTGGAGCCTTGCATGGCCCCTAGTCTTACCAACTTCCGTCAAAGTGTCCAACCCATGCCAGCATGGAAAAAAGAAGGTTAAATAACGATGCAGAGAAAAGGTTTCACATTTCCCACAACAGCCCTATTCTCCTCCATATTTGACTGAAACCGAAGAAGCTGAGAGAAGTAGAGCTGACAAAGAGCCCCTCCTCTCGAAAAAGTATCTCCCCTTCTGCGAAAAACCTTTTGTTCTAGAATAAAATCCAAAACTGAAGAAGGAATCTGGGAACAGTGAGTGTGGCACCCTTTTGTCATTTCACAGCAACTAAACTTAAAACCTGGAAACTTTTATTCCGAACGTTTTGTACAAAACTCCTCTTGACGTTTTGGGAGAGGTCAAAGTCCAAAAAGTCATATCACCATGACCACCACCACTGACATCATCATTATCTGCCATAGAATTAGTAATCTCTGAGAAGCAAGTTTCTTGTCGTAAGAGTGTCACAACTATACAAAAGAACAAGTTGGAAAACTATTTTCACTGAGAGCAGAGAGAAGTAATGTTACCAGGGATGCCTTCTGCATAAAGAAAATATAGTTAAGTGTGGCTAACATACTTAATTCTACAAAGAAAAAAAAAAGGATGTTCTAAGTTGTTCTAAGATCTGTTAGATCTTAGAACAACTGAGAGAACATAATTTCAGTTTGTGAAAATAATTCATTGATTAAACAATTTAAAATTACATTGGAAAATTTTGCAGACACACCTGACTTCTCTCTTTTGTGTCATATGATAAAATTGTCATTAACACTAATGATTTTTCGTTACAGATTTAATTTTAATTGATTAATTTTTAATCAATTGTTGACTTAGCTGGGAGTAAAGCCAAGAGAAAAATATAGTCATAACTAAGATTTGAACTCAGGACTGCCAGTTAACAATACAATCAAATGACGAAGCATCTACATGGTTGTTCAACCTGTTTGAAATAGCAGTCAAAATCTCTCACATGGAAGGATGTATTGGATTCTCTAGAATGATGGGATGGTTGTGGTTGGACTGTCTTTGATCAAGGCTGACCTAGCACTAAACAACAGCACAATATACTGCTTTGATTTCCAATGGTTAGCTGTACCACCACTGTGGCACCTATTTACAATAGAGTGGACTGAGCCAACATTGTTAATTAAAAACACAATGTGTGTGTGTGTGTGGGGAGGGGCTGATGAGAACCTGGGATCTTTTAGTTTAACACTCAACTATCAGTTGTATAAATCAACACTCCCACCTGTTGCCCTGCTGTCATTCATAAGTCAACACCCATCATTTCACTCACCTTGCTGTCATTCATAAAACAACACCCCACCACCACTCACATTGTTGTCACTCATTAGTCAACACTCCATCACTCACCCAGCTTGTCACTCATAATTCAACACCCATCACTCACCCTGCTACTAATTTCATAGAGCAAAAATATAATACTTTACCTTTTTGCCATCTTTCTCTTTTTCCTTCTCCTCCTCTTCCACCTCCTCCTCCTCCTCTTCAACAGAATCTAAAATATAAATATTAAAATCATCAACACTTTGTAATCAAAGCAAGTCTTTGATGTTGGTTCAATTCCCAAGAGTGACATAGGAATCATGGGGAATGCATTAGTGGAATAAACTGCCCATCATATTGGTCAGAAGTTCAAATCCTACAACTGCCATTGATGTCTCCCTCAAACAACCTCTACGTGATCCCTCAAACTGCTAAAAATAGCAGCTAAATCTCAGTCAGCTTCATGGGGGTTTGGCTGTTATTTCGTTAAATAAGGAACATACACACTAGATAATGTAGCCCTGCAAATCCCTTATAAAAAATGTAAAAGGCATGGTTGAATTGCCTTCAGTGAGAGGTCTGCTAGATAAGGGTTGACTAACAACGGAAAAACATCCATTTACCATAATAGAAGTAAGATAAGTGAAAGAGAGTTGCAGAAAGAGAAGAACACATCAAAGAAATATTATTTGGTAATTTTGAAGATGGAAAGTGAAATCGAAGCTAAATGATAAAGCTGTTGTTGAGATATGATGCAATATGTATCATCATCAGCATCATTTAACGTCCGTTTTCCATGCTAGCATGGGTTGGACGGTTCGACCGGGGTCTGGGAAGCCAGGAGGCTGCACCAGGCTCCAGTCTGATCAGGCAGTGTTTCTACAGCTGGATGCCCTTCCTAACCCCAAACCACTCCATGAGTGTAGTGGGTGTTTTTTACATGCCACCAGCACAGTATGTATTGCACCCCCCCTCCAACATAGATTAGTTATTAGTGACTTTAGACTTGAGGCCAGAAGGATGCCAAAAAGCAGACCAATCTGGAAAAGGACTTGAAAGCTTAGGGACTCTTCACATGGTCAGAGATTTCAGGATATGCGTACTGAGAAATTTGATGATAGGGAGGAGGAGCTACAGTCTTGTGACAAAGAACGCAGCTGGGAATTCCTGCGAGACAGCTTGCTGAGTGCCACAGACTAAATCTGTGGCTGGTGCCAAGTCCCTTCCAGACCTAAGGTAACATGGTGGTGGAACAATGCTGTAGACATGGCCATTAGAGCAAAGAAACAGGCTTGGAATGCCTGGAAGAGCAGGGGTAGGAGGAGAATGTATCAGATAGCCAGAAGGGAAGCTAGGAGACAGGTATATATTAGCAAAGGAAGAAGCAGTTTACCAATGTTCAGGGATGTGAGGACCAAAGAACTGAAGTATTTCAGATTGCAAGACATTGTGTGAGAGAAAATCATAATGTCAGAGGAGAGAAATGTGTCCACATGGATGATGGTGCACTTGCATTTAATGATTCTGCAAAGAAAGAGACTTGGAGATGCCATTATGAAAGACTGCTGAATGTGGAGAATGAAAGGGAGGAGGAGAATCTGCCAAAGGCTGACCCAATTGAGGGACCAGCTATCCAAATCAACAGTACCCAGGGAGATAAAGCAATTAGGGATATGAAGACAGGGAAAGCCCCCAGCCCATCAGGAAACACTGCTGGGATGTTTAAAATATCGGGCGGTGTGGGTTATGATCTTGTCACCCACATCGTAAATCAGGGGTTCATGAAGGAGCCATATCCAATGACTAGTGCAGCAGCACCATAGTCAACTGCTATAAGGGAAAAGGTGATGCTTTAGATAGAAATATGTACAGGGGTATCAAAATATTGGATCAGGTGATGAAAGTTACAGAGAGAGTCATAGCCCAACTAATTAGGGAGAGAGTTAGCCTAGATGAGATGCAGTTTGGTTTTGTGCCAGGGAGAAGCACCACTGATGCTATATTTCTGGTAAGGCATCTGTAGGAGAAATACCTAACCAAAGATAAACCTTTGTATTTGGCTTTTGTTGACATGGAGAAAGCCAATCCCTTATCTGGTGGTCAATGTGGAAACTGGGGATAGATGAGTGGTTGATAAGAGCTGTACAAGCTCTGTACAGGGATGCTGTCAGTAAGGTGAGGGTTGGCAAAGATAATGGTGAAGAATTCTGAGTAGAAGTAGGAGTTCACCAAGGATCAGTCCTCAGCCCCCTCTTATTCATTATAGTCCTCCAGGTAATAACAGGAATTCAAGACAGGCTACCCCTGGGAGCTCCTCTATGCTGATGACTTTGCTCTAATAGCTGAGTCACTGCCAGAACTGGAGATGAAGTTTAGGGTGTGGAAGCAAAGTCTAGAATTGAACAGTCTTAGAGTTAACCTAGCCAAAACCAAAGTCTTAGTAAGTAGGAAAGCTGTCAAATCACAACCCACTTCAGGTAGATGGCCCTGCTCGGTCAATAGAAAAGGCATGGGTAGAAACTACATACGATGTACCTGGTGTAAGCTATGGACACATAAAAGGTGCAGCAATATCAAAAGAAGATAGTTTTTGTGTGTGGCAGATGCACAGGGGCAATAAACATTGAAGATGTACAGAAAAGAGATTCCATTACATGCCAGAGGGAGAAACTAGAAGTAGTTAATAGTTTCCGATACTTAGGTGACTAAGTCTGTTGTGGGAGGTGTTTGCTCTGAGAATGTAGCAGCTAGAATAAGAATAGCCTGGGCAAAGTTCAGGGAGCTTCTACCTCTGCTGGTAACTAAGGGCCTCTCACTCGGAATGAAAGGTAGACTGTATGATGCCATAGTACAAGGCAGTGAAACATGGGCCATGACTGGTGAGGACATGCGTAGGCTTGAAAGAAATGAAGCTAGTGTGATCCACTGGATGCGTAATGTCAGTGTGCACACACGATAGAGTGTAAGTGCCCTGAGAGAAAAATTAGGCATAAGAAGCATCAAATGTGGTGTACAAGAGAAGAGGACAGCTGTGTGAGGATGTGCCACTCCCTAACTGTGGAAGGGACCTGTGGAAGAGGTAGACCCAGGAAGACATGGGATGAGGTGGTGAAGCATGACCTTTGAACACTGGGCCTCACAGAAGCAATGACAAGAGACCAGGACCTTTGGAGATATGCTGTGATTGAGAAGATTTGAGCAGTTGTTGACCGGCCCCTTCTAAATCTTATGAAGAGGTAGATCAAGCATAGGTACAATTCTATTAAGCAGAAGTTTGTTATAAACTTTGGCTGCAATTGGGATCAGAGTAATGCCTCTACAGTTTGCTGCACTTGTTAGATCACCCTTTTCTTGGTGGGGATAGGGGACGATTCGACCCTTCAAGCAAGCTGATGGAGACATGATGTGCATATGTGTCGTTGCAGAAACCTAGTAAGGTTTCATGAGATATATCAAAAACCTCTTAGTTGAGAGAGAGAGAGTAGAACGGAGGGAGGTGGCCATGTGCCAGGCGAGAGGTTGGAGTAAAAAGGGGGACAGGGACAGCCGTCTTACAACAGAGGAGACATTGGGCTTCCCCAGTAGGACAGACAGACAGACGGTACATGGCATTCATACACCTACAAACAAGCAATGAATCCTGAAAGCCAGGTAATCGAGGGAGGCTGCGAGACAAGCAAACAATTCACATTCAGAGTTGCAAAGACTCTATAATTGTTAGACACAATTGTTAAGAACATCAGGATGTGGCCACCACTGCCCAAACTAGGGAGCTGCCATTCAACCTCAACAACACCACTATTTAACCAAAACAATTCACCATTTTTCGGAGGGTTCTGCTTCTTCCCAGATTTTCCCTTCACTTTTTCTTCCCCTTTCTCTTTGTCTTCATCACTTTTAATCTCTTTCTTCTTGCTTTCTTTCTTCTTTCTTGGAGATTCTTTCTTTTCTTCACTTTCTTTTTCTGTGTTTTTACCTTCTTTATTTTCACTTTCATCCTCTACGTCTGAAACCACTTTCTTCTTCCCAAAAATATTTAAAATTCCTTTTTTACCTAAAACAATAAATCATAAACCAAATATAAAATTTATGTCACTTTTAGAAACACCAATTCTAGAAAACACTGGAAGAATGCACCAAATTCATCATAAAGTTGTGACTGAATTTTAGTGTTGTCACTTTCCCTCCAGGGTCTTGTCATAAACATTATTTCCATTTGGCAACGTTGGCAGGATCTGGATTGAAGCATCTTGATGTCACCAACCATCCCCTGCTTCCAACGAAAGTAACATTTCCTCATGGCCAGGAATGTCTTTCAAGTCAACAACAGTTAAGACGATACTACATACACACACACACCACCACCACCACCACCACTACCATCAGCATTGGCATCATCTTCAGTGGAGACGCAATGGCCCAGGTTAGGGCAGCGGACTCGTGGTTTCGATTTCCAGACCGGGCGTTGTGTGTGTTTATTGAGCGAAAACACTTAAAGCTCCACGAGGTTCCGGCAGGGGGTGGGAGCAACCCCTGTTGTACTCTTTCGCTCCAACTTTCTCTCACTCTTTCTTCCTCTTTCTTGTCCCTGACTTCCTCCGCAGCTGCTGAGCCTGGATGCGCATTCATCCATCCGTCAGTGCTCTCGGTGTCGGGGGTTGACCTGCATTCTCTTCTGCGGGTCTTACAAATAGCAAAGGACCACGTTTCGGACTTCTCCCACTAAAGGGACGAAGACCGCTTCACTCAACAAACAAACACTCAGCATCGGCATCATCTTTATCATCATTTAACGTCCATCTTCCATGCTGGCATGGGCTGGACGGTTTGACAGGAGCTGAACCAGAGTCCACTGCCCTGCTCTGGCATGGCTTCTACAACTGGATGCCCTTCCTCGTGCCAACCGCTTTGCAGTGTGTGCTTTGCATGTAGCACTGGCACAGGTGCCTTTTATGTGCAACTGGCACCAGTGGAGTCACCAAGTAACTTGCAAGACAATGACCCCTTAGTTGAGAGAAGGAATGAAAGCAAGGGAAGTGGTTGGGTCTTAGTATGGGAGAGATATTAGACCACCCCTGAAGAAGGAAGGCTGGGAGAGAGAGAGAAATAGGTGGTGCTGGAGATGTATTGGGGTGTACTCACAGGGGACAGTGGGGGAGGGAGCATAAATAATACAGAGGGGTGTTTCGTGAGAGTGTAAGGGGATGTGTTTAGGGATGGGAAGACATGAAAGTAGAGAATTGTCATTGATTAATATAACATGTCTGCTTAAAATACAAGCATCCCTCACTTAACCCCCACCCCCCACTCTACCCCTTTCTCTCAAACATATTCACTTTATAACCACCCACTCCAGCTAAACATGTTCATTACTGCTCCACACACGTTCACTTTGTACAAACCACCACAAATAACTCTAGAAAGTTAGGGGTTTGTCCTTTCTCAGTTATTAAATTCATAGGACAAAAAAATAGAAATTTTACTTTTTTGTTTGTTTTTGTTATTCTTCTCTAAATCTTCTTCTTCATTTTCTTTTTGCACTTCCTCCTCCTCCTCCTCTTCATCCTGCTGACCTTCAGCAAGTTTCTCGTCTTCCAGACTCCTTTTTTCATTTACTTCAACTCCTTTATTTCGCTTTTTGCCTTTTTGCTTTTTATCCTTTTTCTTTTTCTTCACTGAAGAATCTTTGTTGTTCTCTTTCGCACCATTCTTGTTCTTCTGGTTTTTCCTCTCATCTCCATCTTCACCACTTACCAATTCCTCTTCACTGCAGGAAATTTCCTTAATTTCATCTTCACTGTCTTCTTTCTTTCCTGAAAAAAAAAAAAAGGAACATTAACACTGAACTAAGATAAGACTCTTCATGCTAGTAGGGTGCTAAGAGCACCATCCAAGCGGGATCGTTGCCAGAGCAGCCAACTGGCTCCATGTCGGTGGCACATAAAAGGCACCATTCGAGCGTGATCCTTACCAATGTCGCCTTACTGGTACCTGTGCTGGTGGCATGTGTAAAAAGATTCAAGAGAGGTCATTGCCAGTACCGCCTGACTGGCATGTAAAAAGCACCCACTACACTCTCGGAGTGGTTGGTGTTAGGAAGGGCATCCAGCTGTAGAAACTCTGCCAGATCAAGATTGGAGCTTGGTGTGGCCGTCTGGTTCGCCAGTCCTCAGTCAAAATCGTCCAACCCATGCTAGCATGGAAAGCGGACGTTAAACGATGATCTGGCAACTGACTTGCTAGACACCCACAAAATTGTCCCCATCTTTCCAACAACAACCTTGGACACCTTTTTGAATGTTAAACATCAAATACTTGTGGACATGCTTACAAAATCAGAAAACAACAGAGCACCCATGACTTTTGGAAATATTTTTTCACACTGAAGCACGGAATAAACTACCTGCATCAGTTGTTAGCTCTCGAGGCACTACATCCTTCAAAACTTCCATGCTTTCATTCACCAAAAGGACACCTGATTCCTCCTTCCCACTTTCTTTTTAAATTACTCATTCACTGTTCACTTCCTGCGCTTTATTCTCTGCACTTTTGAATACTTTTTTATGATGTATTGCAGTACACCTAAACACTGTATACAATAAGTTCACGATTATTATTATTATTATTCATCGTTTAACGTCCGCTTTCCATGCTAACATGGGTTGGACGATTTTGACTGAGAGCTGGCGAACGAGATGGCTGCACCAGGCTCCAGTCTTGATCTGGCAGAGTTTCTACAGCTGGATGCCCTTCCTAACACCAACCACTCCGAGAGTGTAGTGGGTGCTTTTTACGTGCCACCGGCACGGGGGCCAGTCAGGCGGTCTGGCAATAACCTGGCTCGAATCTTTTTACACATGCCACTGGCACAGGTGCCAGTAAGGTGACTTTGGTAATGATCACGCTCAAATGGTGCCTTTTACATGCCACCGGCACAGAAGCCAGTTAGCCACGCTGGCAACGATCATGCTCGGATGGTGCTCTTAGCACCCTACTAGCTCGGGGCTCAAGTGCCAATAAGGCAACACTGGTAACGATCAGACTCGAATGGTGCCTTTTATGTGCCACTGGCATGGAAGCCGGTTAGCCGCTCGCCATATAACCATACCAGCGCAGTCGTCTCTCTTGCACACCACATCTGATGCTTCTTAGGTCCAACTTTTCTCTCAAGGTACTTACACTCTGTATTATTATTATTATTATTATTATCATTACCCCTAACCCACAGCCAGACACAGGGTTCTTGTGAGAGGTAATCCCTGAGCAGCTGAGCAAGGCGAACAGGAGGTAATTATTCTGACTTGTTCAATGACAGGTGTGAGGAACTAAACACCAGATCCCCTTAAACCTTCTTCTCTTAACCTGTACCCTCTCCCCTCTCTCTCCATTATACAAGACAGGACTGGTCCCCCACCCATCCACTCTCTTTCTATGACATTATCCCCCATTTTCCCCGAACTGTGCTTTGCTATTTCACCTTCTAACCCTAACCCAAAATAATACAAGACACCAGTTCTAGAACCATTGACCACCACAGAATATATTTGGTAGAATTGGTAGCATGCTGGGCGAAATATTCACTGACATTTCATCCGTCTTCACGTTCTGAGTTCGAATTCTGCCGACGTCGACTTTGCCTTTCATCTTTTCGGGGTCGATAAATCAAGTACCAGTTACGCACTGGGGTCGATATAATCAACTGATCCCCTCCCTCAAAATTTCAGGCCTTGTGCTTAGAGTAGAAAGGATTAGGATTAGGATTATTAAAAATAAAATATAAAACCTTCACAGAAATATTCCAACCTTTTTCTTCGATGGTTTCTTTTGAATTTAGATATTTTGGTTGTTCTTTATTTTGACTCTGTAGATTGGTTTCAAGCTTCATTGGAATGGGAACATCTTTCAGACATTCTTCATTTTCTATTCGGTCCTGGAATGAGTTATTAAAATAACAATATTGAATCCAATCAACAGGTTGAGAAACAATTCGAGGATATTCTTTTCTAACAATCATCAAGTTCTTTAAAACAACCAAAAAGAGACGGACAAGATGCTTTGTCAATTAAAGATGAGTTTTTTAAAAGGTGACAACTGCAACAGTGACATTTCTAAGAATATTAGCATTAGGAAAGGCATTCAGTTGTAGGAACCATACCAAGACATTGCAGCATGATGCAGCGCTGAAATCCAGGCAAAGCGACTGACAACATAATGATGATTATGACTATAACACACACACACACACACACGGCTCGGGGGTTAGAGCATCAGGCTCACAATCGTGGAACTTCAGAGATACCATCAAGGCAACCCAATGCAACAAGGGCAATCTCAGAATTATGGAAGCTCTCCTTATAAACAAATTGAAACCAGCTGTTAAGAGCAGGAAAGAACTACATGAAGCAGATTAGGGGCTATAGCAACAGCAGTCCTCCGCACATATCACCTTCCTCCCCGCTTCTGTACAACAAACTTTTTCCAACCACTGCTTTTCCAAATGTCCTGAAGAAGGGGTCTCTTCACCTCAAAATAGAGAAACACAAAGTAAAAAGCACCATCCGAAGGTGGTCGATGCTAGTGTCACATGACTGGGACCCATACTGGTGGCACATAAAAAGCACCCACTACACTTTCAGAGTGGTTGGCGTTAGAAGGGCATCAAGCTATAGAAACTCTGCCAGATCAGACTGGAGCTTGGTGCAGCCTTCTGGCTTGCCAGTCCTCAGTCACACCCTCCAACCCATGCCAGCATGGAAAGTGGACGTTAAACGATGATGATGATGATGATATATAAATATGTATGTATTTGGCCGGGTTGGTTGCAGTTCTATTTTCTGAGTACTTAAAGAATTTCTCTAGATATAGTCTCATTTTGAAAGACTTTCTTCTAGAGCCTGTACAAGTCTTGTACTCACTTGTGTTGGTCATCTGGACTCTGGCTCTGAAGACTATGCCTTTGGTTAGACACTAACTTCTTAAAGGACAGCAACTTTGATCTTTGAAATTGCATTTTGGGTTATCTCTTTCTGCGGCACCGTCACTTTTGTTTAGAATCTTTGTTTTAAGCTGGTTTATTAGAGAGGTGAAGAGTTTTTTACAGCAAGAATAGCTAACCTTAAGCAGTCTTGTATTGAAGATTCTATGCCATTTGTGGTTGGCTGGAAAATGCCTAGAAACTAAATTTTAAAATTCTTTACCTACATTAGTTCCAACAGTAGCGCTGAAGGACGGATTGAACCACAGAACCTTTATACACACACACAGTGATTAAAACATTAATCATCAATCTTTGGGAGTAAAGAATGAATGAAATCTCAACATTCATTATTCACAATAACGTGATTAATTAAAAAAAAAACAGTCAAAGTTGGAAATCTTTACCAAAGTGACTCCATTTGACAGAGGAACTTTCTGTGAATGTTCAGTTGGAAGATCTTGTTTGTTAACGGTGAATTCTTTCTCAAATATTTCTTCGGTGCCGTTGAGTGACACAACATCTGGAAGAAGTTCTTTTACTGAATCGTTTTCTTTTTGTGCAACAATCTTAAGAGAATCAGAGGTTAAAAAAGTTTGGTTTTAATTCAGTAATTAAGCAATTCTGCAGCTCATTAGCTTGTGCAATTTGTGATTAAAAACGAGCTTACTAAAACAACACATGAGACAACTGGCATTGATCACTATGACAGCTTATTGATTTTTAATCAATAATATGGTGGTTCCACAAACCTGTTTCTCTGCAGATAATGAAATTGGGAGGGATTTGGAAAGAATTTCATTGGATATACTTGTTGATGGAGGACTGAACAACACACACACACACATACATGCACTGCTTCACCTGGGTCCTTGGATTGTCATCTGCATTCACAACACTTCATCAACCAAAAGGCAGGGAAAGTTTTAGTGAAGGAGTTCTTCTCTCCAAAAGAAATCAAAGCTTCAAATGGTGCGACACGATGGCGTATATAATTTGAATGCTCAGCTGCTTTCGTTGTGACAAAAAAAGCAAATAAGTTACCAAAACTTTTGACTGAACAAAATATTCTTTCTAAATATTATTTAGTACTAGCAGTATCGCCCGGCGTTGCTCGGGTTTGTAAGGGAAATAACTATATAAGCATTTTTAGAGATGTAAAGTATAATAGCCATCTCAATATGGCTAACCACAAAGGGGGGGGGGGGTTACTGTAGCTTTTTACGTTCTGAGATTTAATAATAAATTTTTAGAGAGTTACTTCCCTTATATGTGCCAAAAATGCATTAAAAATGGGAAAAATTGATGGTAAATTTTTTTTTAAATCGTAGACGCGCGCTAATACCCAGAAGGGCTCGATATGAATCACGACTATAAGATACCCGGTTTTGGTTAAACTGCACCGCAAAATGTGGGAGTAGTTAGGAATCTAAATCGTAGGAGACAAACAGCACACAACCTCTCTTTTATATATAAAGATTACGCTGTGTGGTTGAACACTTGCCTCAATTCCCTTACCTGGTCCTTTGCCGGCTTTTGCTGAGTTCAATTTCTGCAGGTAACTGGTTCCATTTCCCACTGCACCCCACACACTGACCTCAAACTGAACATCAACTGGGGTGTGGTGGGGACAGGAGGGAGTAGGAATCAATTATGTCACCTGACTGGCAAGAGGGACTCTTAAATGTCCGAACTCTTCTGCCCCCTGCCCAATTAAATACACACACACACACATATATTTCGAATCACAATGGACCCATAAAGGATGAAGGCATATCAATGTGAAACCTGCCAATAATTGGCTGCACAGAATTATGCAGAGCAGACAGTGAAGTAATGCACTATCCAAGCCCCATAGGGCCTCAATGAAATATGATCCCTGTTGTTCGGTAATCTGCAACTCCAAGAGTATTCCAAAATATCTACAGAGAATGGAACCTCTGACGTGGCATAAAAGAAGAGAAAAGATGAATGAGTCTTCAGTGTTGCTACAAGTGTTTCGTTAGCAGATTTTAATCAGCATAAGAATAATACAATTAGATTATGCAAAGCATTATGCAAATTTCTTAAATATTGATATTCATCATCATCATCATCATTTAACGTCCATTTTCCATGCTGATATGGGTTGGACGGCTCAACTGGCGTCTGGGAAGCCAGGAGGCTGCATCAAGCTCCAGTCTGATCTGGCAGTGTTTCTACAGCTGGATGCCCTTCCTAACGCCAATCACTCTGAGATTATAGTGGATGCTTTCTACATGCCACTGGCACAGGGGCCAGAGGAGGCTGGCATTGACCACAATCAGATGGTGCTTTTTACGTGCCACTGGCACGGAAGCCAGTCAAGGCGGCAATGGCATTGGCCACGTTCAGATGGTGCTTTTTACGTGCCACCGGTACAGGAATTACAACTACAATTTCCATTTGATTTTCATTTTGATGTTGATGTATTTGACTCAATAGGTCTCCTCAAGCACAGCAGGTCGCCCTACAATCCAAGGTACTTTTCAATAGTCTGGGGATGGTTATGCAAAACTGGTGTAGGATACAGCCGTGAACTCACTTTATTTGCCGGGTCTTTGCAGTCACGTTCGAAGGTCGTGCTTCACAACCTCATCCCATGTCTTCCTGGATCTACCTATATGGATATATATATATACACACACACAATACATAATCTTGTGTTCTTTTATGTTTCAGCCCTAAGGTTGTGGCCATACTAGGGCACTGCCAGTCAGGTGTGGGGGACTAGTCAATTACTTCAACCCCAGTGATTAACTGGTACTTACTTTATTGACCCCGAAAGGATGAAAAACAAATCCAACCTTGCTGTAATTTGAACTCAGAACGTAGTGATGGGTGAAATACTGCTAAGCATTTTGCCCAACGTGCCAACGATTCTGCCAGCTTACATACATATAAGTGGATGTTAAAATGATGATCATGATGAATATATATTTATCTATCTATCTATCCACTCAGTTGAAGTCGACTCTCAGTTACTTGTTGGATCAGTGTCCTCCAGTCAGTTCTATCCTGGACCGCTTCTTTCAGATTGGCTATGTCCATTCCGATATCACTCTTGATGGTGTCAAGCCAGCGGGTTCTTGGTCGGCCTCTTCCTCTCTTGCCACTGACCATTCCGAGCATGATGTCCTTCTCCAGGGATTTTCTCCGCGTAATATGACCGAAATATGCCAATCTATGCTTGGTGATCCTAGCTTCTAGCAACGTTTTCGGCCTGATCTGCTTAAGAACTTTTCCATTGGTGAGCCTCGCTGTCCATGGAATCCGCAAAAGTCTTCTCCAACACCAAAGCTTGAATGCATTAATTCTCTTCTGGTCAGCTTTCTTTAGTGTCCAGGTCTCGCATCCATATGTTGCTATTGGGAAGACAATTGCATTCACCAATCTGCATTTGGTAGTGAGTCTGATGTCTCTACTCTTCCAGACCCTGCTCGTGCTGACCATTGCCTCTCTGCCTAGTACTATCCGCCATCTTATTTCTGGAGTGCAGTCACCATCTCGATTTATTTTGGCGCCAAGGAAGATGAAGTCATCAACCACTTCGACCTCTTCATTATCGGTCTGATGCTGATGTTTGTTGTGGCTGCTGTTTATCTAGCATCACCTAAAAAGCGCCCATGCTGGTGCCACATAAAAGGCACCCAGTGCACTCTGTGGAGTGGTTGGCATTAGGAAGGGCACCCAGCTGTAGAAACCAAGCCAGAACAAACAATGGAACCGGATATAGCTCCCACCTTGCCAGCGCCTGTCAAACTCTCCAACCCATGCCAGCATGAAAAATGGACATTAAATGATGTGTGCATGTATTTGTAAAATTTCAAGTGAAGTTTACTGAGTTAGGGTTAGTAGACATTTTCAAAATGGCAATAATTTTTGGAAAGAATCAAAGACTCTTACATGCACAGAGTCAATATATTCTCAGCATTCATCGATATTAAGCAGGAGCAGTTAGTAACCAATAGCAACGACAGTTAGCTTTATGTTAATGGCTGTAAAGTACTGCTAATATTACTGGTACTATGGAGTAATAAATTCTATTTACAATATTAGTAACCATAGTGGTGGCCTGTGACTGCAGAGATGTTTTGATGAGTTGGATGTTGTAATAAAAAAAAGGGTTTTAGATTAAATACTGTGGCTTCGTTTCGGGATAGAGACCCATCCAGCCATCATCAATTCTTCATCCTGATTTTCTACTTCCCTTCAACCTTGATGTCCTGCAACTTAATCTCCACCATCTTTTCTCCCTTTCCCCCGCTGGGGTAACCAATTATCCCCTCTACAACAAGACACTTGTTCTTGTCCCCCTATCATCGTCTGGCATAAAACTAACCCTGCCTCAATGTCATCCACCCTCTCGGTAGAGGGATCTCACCTCACAAGTCACTGGTACTGGGGCCACATAAAAAGCACCCAGTCCACTTTATGGAATGGTTGGCATTAGGAAGGATTTTTACCAGTAGAAACCATGCTAAAACAAACAGTGGCGCTTGATAGAGTCCTCTGTCTTGTAAGGTCTTGTTGAAGCATCCAACCAATGCTTGTCTGGAAGCTGGAAGTCTAATTAGGATGACACAATACCCCTGTGTGTAATAAAGGGTGGTTAAATGGGTTGAACATCCACCCCTAAACCACTGCCTCAGAAACCCAAACATGGCCAATGATGGAAGAATGGACATACACTGATGAAGACAAAGAAATGTCATCTGCTTAAATTACAGCAGGTTTTTAATTAGGTCAGATGTGTGGAACAGGATTAATTAAACAACAACTGCAAATTAACACTCTTTACATTGGTTCGTTAACGCTGTGATATAGCAATGCCTTTTCTACATAAAGATATATTAATCCCCACTTAAAAGTGGATGTTGCATTTACAACACAAAGTACTGCATTATTTACAAGAGAACTACTCATATGGAGTTGTGGTGCATATAAGCACTCTTGTTTATATCACTAGCAGGAGATAATCAGCTACTATTGCCACTGGGACCACCAGATCATGTGATTTCAGCCTTCCTTAGCCTTGTCAATGGTAGACACCCAAAGCTAGAAATAGCAGCGATTCCTCTGTCAGTAATATACATGGAATTCCAGTATCTAATCAGGCACTGCAGTTGCAAATAGTCAGTGGTTTATTAAGAAAATAATCATTAATGACAGAAGTGGTAATAATAGCAAACGGTAACATTTATCCCCACTTGGAAGTTGATGTTGTGTCAGAACACAGAATACTGAGTTATTTACCATGAGAGAACCTCTCATATGAACCTATCCTGGCAGCAATAGCAGAGGATTATCTCCTGCTAGCGATATAGACGTGAGTGCTTATATGCACCGCAAGTCCATAGGAGGGGTTCTCTCATGGTAAATGATGCAGAATTTTATGTTCTAAGACAAACCTCCACTTTTTTAAGTGAGGATCAATTTTACATTTTGGCATTAATACTGGTTCTGTCACTCTTAACTATTTCTACATAATTTCAGCACTGCTGGTGCCATGGCTGGCCATTCCTTGTACTTAGCACTTGGAAACTTCTGTCAAATAATTTAACAATTTGATAAGATAAGGTCCTTAACAAATCTCCAGCCCTTGATAAGGTAAGGCCCTTAACACATCTCCATCCCTTGATAAAGTAAGGTCCTTAACACATCCCCAGCCCTTGGTAAGGTAAGGTCCTTAACACATCCCCAGCCCTTGATAAGGTAAGGTCCTTAACACATCCCCAGCCCTTGATAAGCTAAGGTCCTTAACACATCCCCAGCCCTTGATAAGGTAAGGTCCTTAACACATCTCCAGCCCTTGATAAGGTAAGGTCCTTAACACATCCCCAGCCCTTGATAAGGTAAGGTCCTTAACACATCTCCAGCCCTTGATAAGGTAAGGTCCTTAACACATCTCCAGCCCTTGATAAGGTAAGGTCCTTAACACATCCCCAGCCCTTGATAAGGTAAGGTCCTTAACACATCTCCAGCCCTTGATAAGGTAAGGTCCTTAACACATCTCCAGCCCTTGATAAGGTAAGGTCCTTAACACATCCCCAGCCCTTGATAAGGTAAGGTCCTTAACACATCCCCAGCCCTTGATAAGCTAAGGTCCTTAACACATCCCCAGCCCTTGATAAGGTAAGGTCCTTAACACATCTCCAGCCCTTGATAAGGTAAGGTCCTTAACACATCCCCAGCCCTTGATAAGGTAAGGTCCTTAACACATCTCCAGCCCTTGATAGGTAAGGTCCTTAACAAATCTCCAGCCCTTGATAAGGTAAGGTCCTTAACACATCCCCAGCCCTTGATAAGGTAAGGTCCTTAACACATCCCCAGCCCTTGATAAGGTAAGGTCCTTAACACATCTCCAGCCCTTGATAAGGTAAGGTCCTTAACACATCTCCAGCCCTTGATAAGGTAAGGTCCTTAACACATCCCCAGCCCTTGATAAAGTAAGGTCCTTAACACATCCCCAGTCCTTGATAAGGTCCTTAATGCCCCCCTCCACCCCCCCAACAAACATGCTGGTTGGTTGTTTGGCTCAACTGTTGACCTATGAAAAACATTTTCAGTTTGGTTGACTGTTTAACCCCAAGTCAGTGCTGATCGAGTAGATCTGTGATTAAAGGCAGTCCAGTCATGACCATCTCACCTTATTTTAGAGACAGTGTATGGTGGACTACATTATCCAATATGTCCTTCCTACTTTTAGGATGGTAGGGTATGACTGGAGGGGATTTGATTGCTATTTCAAGTCAGGTTGAGCAAACAGGGCAGAGAAATGATGATGGTCAAAGACAACTTGTCATTATCTCCTGACTCAGGTGTGTGTGTGTGTGTTGTAGTATATATATGGACACACAGGCAGCAGCACACTTTGGATATCTCAAAGTAAGGAAACCCAGTTAGAAATGCTAAATTTACTTTTCCAAATAAAAGCTATTCAGAAAAAAGCCAAAATCCGAAAGGTTCTTCCTAAAAAATGCCATGCATTGTAAGACAAACCTCTTTTGGTTTAAGTTTTCTAGGGGCTGGCTTCGGTGCCAAAGTTTTGGAAGAATTTCTCATTGGTGACTACAGAATATAAAAGTAGAAATACTGATAGGGTACGACATCAGTAAAGTCTTGGGGAACAAAATGGGTCGAAATCTGAAAAATATCAATAAAATTATATTTTTTTTATTATTCTTCTCACCTCGCTAATGCCTTCTGCCACTTTTTCTGAATTTACTGAATAATTTTCAACCTTTTCTTCAGATTCTTTAAGATTTTCCGTCAAACACTTCCCTGCAAAACAATGAAAATTGCTCCACATTTTGTGATTCTTAATAATTCTAATTATTATTTGACTCTAAATATATTTCTTTCAATGCCATGATTTGGTCTGAAAGCAATTTGGTTGTAATTAATTAATACACACACACACACACATATATACACATACATATACAAACACACACACACAAATACATACACACATACATATACATACA
Source organism: Octopus sinensis (assembly GCF_006345805.1). NCBI lineage: Eukaryota > Metazoa > Mollusca > Cephalopoda > Octopoda > Octopodidae > Octopus > Octopus sinensis. The sequence goes on along the minus strand of NC_042998.1, from coordinate 205,301,288 downwards.
TATATACACATAAATACACACATATATACACATGAATACACACATACATATACATACATATATATACACATACATACATACACAACCTTTTCTTCAGATTCTTCACACATACATGCATACACACACATATATATACATACACATACATACATGCATACATACACACAAACATACATAAATACACACACATATACATCCATACATACACACAAACATACATACATAAATACACATACATACGCACAAACACACGCACGCACATATACACACACACATGCACACACACACACGCACACATGCACACACACACACATACATACCATTTGGTAGGGTTCCGTCCAGCTGTGGAATGTGATTTTCTTCTGAAGATGGACAAAGGACATTTTCAAGAGCGGATGATGCTAAAAGACTTCCAGGCTGACTTTTTCCGGATAACGAAGGAAGTGTCCTGTTCAGGGAAGAATTAGTACTCTCCTGTAAGAAGAGTGTACAATTAGTACAGACTCAGTGTATTGTTTAAGTAAGCAGATGGCGTCCCTAAGTAACTGAGCTCATTGACTCCTTCGTTTACTCAATTAATTAGTCACATCTACTCCTGTACAACTTAATTGAAATGACTGGGTGCTGAGGATTTGGCACGACTGACCAGAGATTCAGAATGGTTTGGTGAGAGTAGTTTTTGGCACTGGAGGCCAACATGAACACACATGCACACACACTGCAACAGAAATATGCCTATACAAAGAGAGGGACATTACAATTACCCTATCATCATGATCATTTAACATTTGTTGTCTGTGTTGGTATCGGTTGAATGGTTTGATCGGGTTGGCAAGGCTGGAAGGCTGCAACAGGCTCCAGTCTGATTTGGCATGGTTTTCTATGGCTGGATGCCCTTCTTAACACCAATTATTCCAAGAGTGTAATGGGTGCTTTTACGTGCCACTGGCACAAGTGTCATTTGCATGATAGCGGAGTGCTTTGACATGCCACCGGCACAGGTGCCATTTGTGTGACACCAGTATCTGCCACAACTGCAATTTTGCTTGGCTTGATGAGTCTTCTTCTTCTTCTCAAGCCCGACATAATGCCAAAGGTCTCAGTCATTGCCTCTGTGAGGCGGAAGGAACTCAGCCACTTTTCCTCTGTTCTTTAAGTACCACCAGCATGGGTGCTAGTTACCATGACTATGATTTCACTTGACTTGACGGGGCCTCTGAAGCACAGCCAAAGGTCTCGGTCACCAGTCATTGTCTCTGTGAGGCTCAGAGTTCAAAGATCATACTTCACCACCTCATCCTATGTCTTGCTGGGTCTACCTCTGCCACAGGTTCCCTCCAAAGTTAGAGATCGGCTCTTCTTTACACAGCTGTCCTCACCCATATGCATCACTTCACCATACTAGCACAGTCATCTCTTGCAAACCACTTCTGATTCCCAACTTTTCTCTCAAGATGCTTACACTCTCGTACACGCACACTGACATTGCACATCCAGCAAAGCATACTGGCTCCATTTCTTTCAAGCCTATGCATGTACTCAGCTGTCACAGCCCATGTTTCACTGCCATGTAGCATGGCTGTTCACACACAGGCATCATAAAATCTGCCTTTCACTCTGAGAGAGAGGCCCTTTGTTGCCAGCAGAGTTAAGAGCTCTCTGAACTTTGCCCAACCTAATCTTATTCTCACAGCTATGCTCTCGGAGCATCAACCTCTACTACTAACTTGGTTACCTAGATAACAGAAGCTATCTACTACCTCTAGCTTGCCCCACTAGCAGTTGAAGGAGGCTATTTTCTGCACATTTTCAGTATTTAATGTACCTGTGCACCTTCCACATACAAAAGCTGGTTTCCGTGTTAACCTTCCACTGATATTGCTGCACCTTTTATGTGTCCAAAGCTTACATTTGGTGCATCTTATGGAGTTTCTGCCAACACCTTTTCTACAGATTGAACAGAGCCATCTACCTGAAAAGATTTGTGATCTGTCTGCCTTCCTATTTACTACGACTTTGGTTTTAGCTAGGTTAATGCTCAGGCCCTTTGAGTCTAGACCTTGCTTCCATACCTGGAACTTCTCTAGTTTTGGTAGTGATTCATTTATAAGAGCAAGGTCATCAGCATAGAGGAGCTCCCAGGGGCAGCTTGAATTCCCCTGTTATTGCCTGGAGGACTATGATGAACAAGTGGTGGGGTTTGCACTGATCCTTGGTGAACCTCTACTTCTATCTTGAATTCTTCGCAGCACTTATTGCCTACCCTCACCTTACTGGTAGCAACTCTGTACAAGGCTTATATGGCTCTCACCAACCACTCATCTATCCCTAGTTTCTGCATTGACCACCAGATAAGGGATTGGGGGACTCTGTCAAAAGCTTTCTCCAAGTCAACAAGGGCCAAGTACAGAGGTTTATCTTCGGCTATGTATTTCTCCTACAGCTGCCTTACCAGAAATATAGCATCAGTGGTGCTTTCACCTGGGCACAAAACCAAACTGCATCTCATCTAGACTAACTCTCTCCCTAATTAGTTGGGCTATGACTCTCTCTATAACTTTCATCACCTGATCTAACAATTTGATACCTCTGTAATTATTTCTGTCTAAGGCATCACCTTTTCCCTTATAGCAGTTGACTATGATGCTGCTGCACTAGTCATTGGATATGGCTCCTTCATGAACCACCTGATTTACAATACAGGTGACTAGACTATAACCCACACTGCCAGATATTTTAAGCATCTCAGTCACCATTGATGGGCCGGGGGCTTTTCCTATCTTCATATCCTTAATTGCTTTATCTACTATGGAACTGTCAATTCAGGTAACCAGTCCCCGCACTGGGTCAGATTCTCCTCCTCCCATTCATTCTCCACATTCAGCAGTCTTTCATAATGGCATCTCCAAGTCTCTTTCTTTGCAGAATCATTAAATGCAAGTGCACCATCATCCATGTGGACACATTTCTCTCTTATGACATCACAATTTTCTCTCACACAATGTCTTGCAATCGAAATACTTCAGTTCTTTGGTCCTCACATCACTGAACATAGATAAACTTCTTCTTGTCTGTTTCTCCCTTGGTTAGATATATTTGTCTCCTAGTTTCCCTTCTGGCAATCTGATACAGTTACCCGCTACCCCCCCCCCACACACACACACACATTCTTCCAGGCCTGTTTCTTAGCTCTAATGGCTCTGTCTCCTGCATCATTCCACCATTATGTTACCCTAGGTCTTTGCACCAGCCACAGATTTGGTCTGTGGCACTCAGCAAGCTGTCCCTCAGGAATTCCCAGTTGCCCTCTATGTCACATAAAGACATACAGAGAAACAGGCTCACACACACACACACACAGAAGCAGAGAAAGAGAGAAAGCAAGGAAGAAGCAGCAAACAGTGACAGTGGGGAGAGGGGAGGAGAAAAGAGAGAGAGAGAAAGAGAGACATTACAATTCATTAATTGAACACAATTGACTCAAACACTTGCTGTCTCTGCAGGCAGATACAGAGAAATAGGCCGACACACAAAGTGAGAGAGTGAGGGGAAGAGAGGATGAGAGAAACAGTGAAACTGCTGAGGTAAATTAAGTCAGCATCAAAACCCCTTTGACAAGATGTCTCACACACACACAATACCTATCCTTGGTGATTCTGCTGTCATCACAAGCAAAATTTATATTTCGTTGAAGAGAGTGCTTGAGGAGACCTATTGAGTCAAGTACATCAACATCAAAATAAATATCAAATGGAAATTGTAGTTGTGATCCCTGTGCCAGTGGCACGTAAAAAGCGCCATCCGAACATGGCCGATGGGAGGGTAGAAGCTAATTTTCTTTAAAGTTAATTGATATGTTTAAAGGAAAGTGTAATCTTTGTTTACTGATAAGCAAGATAACTATGAACATGTTTCAGTTTATCTGGCCTCATTAGTATAAGATGCACCAGTGTTCTGATCGGTTATCAAACATGTTAATGACATTTAAGAAAAAATACTCTCAAGAATTTTTAACCACTCACGTTTGCATACGGTAATACTATTTGTGTATTTCAAAAGAACTTGAATCATCATATTTCATTTTGGGATTTGGTTTGCAAGATTCTTTATATGAGTTTGTGTGTTGAAGCATATTCTGTTGTGTCTGGGGAGAGTCATTCTCTTTTGGTGCCTTATGATTTAACACACTCACCGGTAACATTTCTACTTTTTTCTTATTTTTATTTTCCTAAAATTTTCGTTGCGTCTTGCATCCTTTTCAATATTTTCAAGTCAAAACTATTGAAAAGGGTTGCCAGACGCAACAAAAATTTTAGAATAAAAATAAGAAAAAAGTGGAAATTTTACTGGTGAGTGTGTTACTTTATGAGAAAATGACTCTCCCCAGACACAATAGAATCATCATCATCACCATCATCATTTGCATGAGATTGTTAAATGTTGATAGTGTCATACAATAAAGTCGTTAAATAACATTCGTGACTTCTTGATCCATCACAAGTGGCATTTCTTGAATGAGGTTTTAACTTGGAAATTATTTCATTGCCAAGGAAACACAGGCACCACAAATGGTACGACCACCTTCTGATAAAACACAATTACACTCACACAGGACTATCATTTTATGAAACACACACACACACACGTCTGCCTGTCTGTCTGTCTTCATCCTCTGATCACTATTTAATCCAAAGTCATCATCATTTAACATCCATTTTCTATGCTGGCATGGGTTGGACAGTTTGACAGGAGTTGGCAAGCCAGAGAGCTGCACCAGGGTCCAATTGTTTGTTCTGGTATGGTTTCTACAATTGGATGCCCTTCCTAATGCCAACAACTGTAAAAAGTGTACTGGGTGCTTTTTAAGTGGTATCAGCACCAGGGGTTTCTATGTGGCACCAGCACCAGAGCTTTTTATGTGGCACCAGCTCTGGTGGAATCAAAGGGTCTTAAAGTTAACTGAGCAAAGACCAAAGTCCTAATTAGCAAGAAAACAGATAAACCACTAATCCCTTCAGGAAACTGGACCCATTCAGTATGTAGGAAAGGTGTTGGTAGGAATTCTGTAAGGCGTACCTGGTGCAAGCTGTGGTTCCCTAAAAGACACAGTGGAATCACAGGTAAGTTAACAGAGAAAGCAGTCCTTGTGTGTGTAGCAGATGTACAGGGAAAGGAAAAACACTAAAAATGTACAAGAAATAGATTCCCTCAAATGCTAAGGGGTAGTAGATCATTTCTGTTACCTAGGTAACCAATTTAACAGTGGCAGAGGGTGCTTTGAAAACATAGTAATTAGAATAAGAACAGAGATGAAAAAAGTTCAGACAGTGACCACCTTTGTTTGTCTCAGAGTGAGAGACAGACTGCATGATGCTTGTATGCAAACAATTGTTAAATGGTTGTGAATGAAGAGGAGAGGCAAAGACTAGAAAGAAACGAAGCCAGCATTTCTTTGCTGCAGGATGTGCAGTGACAAATGTGCAGCATGTATGACAAAGTGCAGCAAATGTGTTGAGAAAGAAAATAGGCACAGGAGGAATGAGGTGCACCGTGCAAGAGAGGAGACTGCACTGGTTTGGTCACGTGTTGCGGATGGATGGGGACAGCTGCATAAAGAAGTGCTGATCCCTTAAGCGGATGATGGATGATGGGGAAGAGGGAAACCCAGGAAGACGTGGGACAAAGCAGTAAAGTCCAACCTCAGGTTGTTGAGCGAAACCAAAAGGACGACAAAATACCAAGAGGGATGGTGATTCACGGTATTCAAAAAGACCCTTCCATCTCAGCAAAAAGGAGGACCTAACAGCATATTATCAGTGTGTGTGTGTGTGTGTGTGCTGCACATCCAATGTGTACCTATCAAACCTTCCCAGTTACTCATCTTCTTAGCAACCTCCTCTTCCTCATCCCTCTCACTACGGCACTATTTCTCTGCTGTTCTAATTGTGTGAGAGCAGAACTGCCCCTATTCCTTCCCCCTTTTACATGACGTAATCCCTCTTCTTGAAACCACTCCCCTTACCACTATAACTCCCCTGAACCCCCTTTTCCCCTCAATACCCTCTCGTATCTGCTATCAAACCCCTTTTTATAACTCACTATCCATCCCTCTTCCTCTGACTGATGACCCCTATCACTGCATCTTCCCTCCCACCAACACTTCATCTCCCTATTTCTAATTTCCTTATACTGTTGCTCTCCACTCTCCATCATTTAATGCATTCTTCCCCTCATCACTTCCTCCTCTTCCCTACCCCACTCATATTTTCCTTGCATCCCCCCCACACACACAACCTGAGACTCACCATCACCCTCACTTCCATCCATGTTCTCCATTCACTTTTCTCCTCATCTCTACTGTCTGTCAGTCCCTCTTGCAAACCCCACCCCCACCCATCCTTGATTCTCTCCTGTTTTCACCTTCTTGTACCTTGAGACTATGCCCCGGCACCTCATCTCCCCCCCCTTTCCTGCTTGATTACCCACCTGTCTCCTCTACAGCAACACACCTGTTCCAGTCTCTCGTTCCTACTTCAGCCTCTCTACACCTGGCAGAAAGCCACCCCCACCTAAGTCCTGCCCCTTCGTTCTGTAAACCTTGTGAGTTGCTTGATGATCCAACTAGTGCTGGTGCCATGAATAAAGTCCCCTAGTACACTGTAAAGTGGTTGGTGTTAGGAAGGACATCCAGCCATAGAAACCCTGCCAAAACAGACCCTCAAGTATGATGCAGTCCTTGGACCCAGAAGGTCCTGTCAAAATGTCCAACCCAGGTCAGTATGAACATCATCATCATCATCATCATCATCGTTTAACATCTGTTCTCCATGCTAGCATGGGTTGGACGGTTCGACCGGGGATCTAGCAAGCCAGGAGGTTGTGCCAGGCTCCAGTCTTATCTGGCAGTGATGGAAAATAAAGATGATGATGTTTGCCTCAGTCTATTGAGCTGCTAATGGCTTTGAACCCTTCCATTAAGGGTGAGTACTTAACCACTGGAAACACTTAGTTGTAAAATATGTTCCAATAACATCCCAAAAATCTAAAATCCATAAAATCCGTTCAATGTTTGTTATCAACAAAGCAAAATGTCTCCCAAAGACAGGTAAAATGGCTGAGAAAATAGAGGAAAAACCAAAAAGAAAATGTTGCTCTTACTGTAGTTTGTCGACGCCGGTCTCTTGCAGAGAGAGTTCCAGAGAAATCAGTTGAACAACTCAATATGGCTGGCGGTAGGACTTTAAAGGTTTTGGCCGAACTGTTAGTATTTTCTGGATGTGAAGTATTAAGGGAAGGTTTCTGATGTGCCATGACCATCGTGTGACAGCCACCACAAACAACCTGAGGCACAAAGGCAGAAATAATAAATTTAATAATTCAAGTTGTTAGTCAAGGCAGGATTATTTTCTGGTTTGAAATTTGAAAATTACAAAATAAAACAATTTTCTCAAGATTTTCTACTTGATTCCACATGAAGGAGAGAGAAACAGTAAAAGAGAATGAAAATATTACATTTAAGGAATTGGTGACAGTGATTCTTTTAGTTTCCATTCAATTATGATAAAATGTCAAACATCATCATCATCATCGTTTAACATCCGCTTTCCATGCTAGCATGGGTTGGATGGTTCGACCGGGGTCTGGGAAGCCAGGAGGTTGTGCCAGGCTCCAATCTGATCTGGCAGAGTTTCTACAGCTGGATGCCCTTCCTAACGCCAACCACTCCATGAGTGTAGTGGGTGTTTTTTATGTGCCACTAGCACAGGGGCCAGAGGAGGCTGGCAAATGGCCACGATCGGTTGGTGCTTTTACGTGTCACCAACACGGACGCCAGTCAGGTGGCACTGACATTGGCCATGTTTGGAAGGTGTTTTTACGTGCCACCGGTATGGGTATCTTAACTATAATTTCCATTTGATTTTCATTTTGATGTTGGTGTTGACGTACTTGACTCAACAGGTCTCCTCAAAAATAGCGGGTCACTCTACGATCCAAGGTTAGCACAGCAGGCCGTCCTGCAAGCCATAAACTCACTTCATTTGTCGGGTCTTCAAAGTCACAGCATATCTCCAGAGGTCTCAGTCTTTCGTCATTGTCTCTGTGAGGCCCAACGCACAAAGGTCATGTTAGACCACCTCATCCATGTCTTCCTGGGTCTACCTCTACCCCGGATTCCTTCAACAGTTTGGGAGTGGCATTTCTTCACACAGCTCTCATCATCCATCTGTTTAAATTCAATTAAATTCTGCCATCAGAATTTTACACAATAACTTTTCTGTTGTGTTCCAAACACTAACTTAACAAACAAAGAAATAAATAACTTCTAGCTTCTGCCCCACTTTCAGGCCGTGAGCCCCTGCGTAAAAATCAGGCACTTGAACATAAGTGGCATTAATCTGTCCAACTTAAACTTCTCACATTCCCTGTTTTCTCTCTATGATGTTTTCCTCATCATTGTTTTTCTCTATGTTCAAACACTTCCATTGTGTGTTGAACAATGAGCTTTTTATCACTGACAGTTTTACACAATATCCCTATTGTGTCATTAAAGTTTATGTCAGAAGGTTTTCTTGTTCTGTTGCTACCAGTTCTCTCAAGATTAAGTTCATTTCTCATCTTGTTGTCCCAATCTTTACATTCTCTCTCAAACATTTGCTCAGATCTTCTGTTGTATGATTCAAACCTAACTCCTTCGTCAGGTCATATTTGGACTCTGTTATGGAGTTCGCAACACAGTCTGTCCAGAACACTTTTTCTCACTTTCCTGATGACTTTAGTAATTGCAGCATTTGTTGTTGTAATATTATTTGCTGCTGTTGTTCTTGCAGTTGTAGCTGCTGTTGTTGTCTTACTTTCAGTTGCTATTGTTGCAACTCAACTAAACTGGACAACAAATTTTCAATAATTTTACGATTTTTACCTGCAAAATTCACACAACAAAAACTTTTGTGAGTTTATTAATTTCTTATGAGTTGTCAAAAATACTCGTGAGTTGTTTAAATCCCTGTTGAGTTTATTAATTCCTCATGTGTTGTTTAAATCCTCCTCACCACTGTTGTAATATCCTTAAAATGCTGGAGTGTTATAATGCCCAGCTCGGTGTACTTAGTAATACCAGTAACAACACGACTATCTCTGACTACCTACTACATACTGTCTTGTGTTCTCCTATTTATAGTGACTGACTCATACCATCCATTTGTCACTTGGGAAAGGCATACCATTATTACTAATTCCCTACAACATAATGATAATGATGATAATAATAATAATAATAATAATAATAACAACAATAATAATAAGCTCTGCAGTTTTGATTGACAATCTTACTAGAACTGGTCTTGATAAAAATACCAGTTGGTGGCTAACCTTAAAACACAAACCTCATTGTTGAGTGAACATGTCTAATACAAAAGTATCAAATAACAGTGTTAATGAGGCTGGAACCAAAGGTGAAAGCCTTTCACCTGGAAGGAGCCCTGTGATTGAGCAGCGCAGGCCTGGTCATCATCCAGAGACTGCTTATACACAAAACCAGAGGCAGAGAAGAAGGTGAAATAGGGACACAAACCAAACTGTAATTGAATGCTGGATCAAGAGTGAACCCAGCAGAAGGGGATTCCGACAACAAATGAAAGCAAAACGAAATGGCCTAGATATGAGAGTACTGCCTGATTGGCACTCATACCAGTGGAACATTAAAAGTTCCATCCGAGTGTGATCGTTGCCAGAGCCACTAACTGGCTCCTGTGCTGGTGACACGTGAAAAGCACCATTTGAGCGTGATCAATGCCAGCGTCACCGTACTGACACGTGTGCCAGTGGAACATGAAAAATAACATTCAAACATGATTGTTGCCAGGCCACCGGACTGGCTCCCATGCAGGTAGCACGTAAAAACCACCTTTTGAGCGTAGTTGTTGCCAGAACTGCCTGACTGGCCCTCATGCCAGTGGCAAGTAAAAGCATCCACTACACGCTCAGAGTGGTTGGCATTAGGAAGGGCATCCAGCTGTAGAAACTCTGCCAGATCAGATTGGAGCCTGGTGCAGCCTTCTGGCTTGCCAGTCCTCAGTCAAACCATTCAACCCATGCCAGCATGGAAAGCGGACGTTAAATGATGATGATGATGATGATGATGATCTTGTTGACACTAGTTGCCATCTCAACTGTATGAATTTGAACTCTTTGCAGCCACTTGATGTCAAATATTCTCCTTAAGCATGTGAAGTGGAAGTTGTCAATTGTTTTTTATAATAATGGGAAGTCTATACATTAATTCTAAATTTTAGAACGGATTGTGTCACATAACACTTGGTGTGGTCTCTGAAGGTTTGGGACTAAAAAAGTGAAAATCTGTAAAAAAAGTATCATGAAAAATAAAAACTTACTTTATCAATTGCATAAGATTCAAATTGATCAACGAGACACGGTTCAAACAGGTTGGAGTAAGAGTCTTCTCCCTGGGCCAACTTGCCATGGCGACTATCTCCAAATGTATAAAGATAACCATCTTCTAAAAGAAGAAATAACAACAATGCTATTAAGTGCAATGCGAAAGGTTTATGGCATTTGGTACAAGCTCCCTGCCTCCCCAGATCTATAAAGAAAGGGAGCAGGTGATTAAAAGACCCTCAATATGTTACTGGCACATACTTTATAGATTCCTCTCAGAGGAATTACAAACCTGGTAGGATTTGATCTTAGATTCTAAAGAGATGCCACTAATATCATAAGACATTTTAGTCTGGGATATTGAAAGACAAAGATTAATAAAACTCAGCCAGACAGTAAATGCAGAATCTGTGGGGAAAAGTAATGAAAATATTAACCATCTCTTGTGTGAATGCCATATGTTGGCTAACAAGCATCAAAGAGTGCATTAGAATGTTAGCCAAGTGTGTGGATTGAAAGCAGCAGAAAAGCTGTATGAACACTAACCAGATACTGTGTTGTTGGGAATTAGTAATAATGGTAGATCCCTGCCACGTGACGAATGGAATAATCTAGGCACTATAAGTAAAGAGAAGTACCAGAGTACACAGAAGGTGGTCAGAGATAGTCATGTCTTTACTGGTTTTACTAAGTATACTGTGTACCGAAGTAGGTGTTATGATAATCCAACATAATAAGGATTATAACAGTGGTGACGAGGATAAACCAATTCCTGTGGAGATAATAGAAACTTGGAGAGGAGTTGTGCAAATTTCATGAAAAAAAAATCGTAAAATTATGGAAAATTTGTTGGCCAGTTTGGTCGAGTTGCAACAAGAATAACAGCAGCTACAGTGGAGGCGCAATGGTCCAATGATTAGGGCAGCGGACGCGTGGTTGGAGGATCGCGATTTCAATTCCCAGACCGGGCGTTGTGAGTGCTTATTGAGCGAAAACACCTAAAGCACCACGAGGCTCCGGCAGGGGGTGGTGGCGAACCCTGCTGTACTCTTTCACCACAACTTTCTCTCACTCTTTCTTCCTGTTTCTTGTCCCCGACTTCATACGCAACCGCTGAGCCTGGATGCGCATTCATCCATCCGTCGATGCTCTCGGTGTCAGGGGTTGACTTGCTTTCTCTTCTGCGGGTCTTACGAATAGCAAAGGACCACGTTGTGGACTTCTCCCACTAAAGGGATGAAGACCACTTCGCTCAACAGCAACAGCAGCAGCTACAACTGCAAGAACAACAGCTAAAGCAACAACAAATAATATTACAACAACAAATACTGCAATTACTGAAGTCATCAGGGAAGTCAGAAAAAGTGTTGTCGTGAGGTGTTTTCAAAATACCCACATACACATGGAACAATGACAACAACAAAGGCAGTGACAATTATTGTTGGGGCCTTGGGAACAATTTCAAAAGATATCGAGAGGAATATAAAGAAAATGGCAATAGAGAGCCCAGTAGAACTGTTACCAAAATTTTTTTTGTAATCTTTGCCTCTTGGTCACAGCCAGAATCATCAGGGAAGCATCAGATAGTTGCAAAGAACAGATAGAATGGTACTTTAAGCTGCAAGTAGCAAATCTGCCATTCATATAAGATTCCAGGAGCTCCAACAAGACCCTGAGTTAAAATAATCATCATCATCATCATCATTGTTTAATGTCCGCTTTCCATGCTGGCATGGGTTGGATGGTTTAACTGAGGACTGGCGAGACAGAAGGAAGCACCAGGCTCCAATCTGATCTGGCAAGGTTTCTACAGCTGGATGCCCTTCCTAATGCCAACCATTCCCAAGAGTGTAGTGGATGTCTTTTACGTGCCACCAACATGAGGGCCAGTAAGGCGGCACTGGCAATGACCATACTCAAATGTTTTTCACATGCCACTGGCACATGTGCCAGTAAGGCAATGAGCATGCTCAAATGGTGCTTTTTACGTGCCACCAGCACAGGAGCCAATCTGCGGCCCTGGCAATAATCACACTCAGATGTGCTTTTAATGTTCCACTGGCACATGTGCCAATCAGGCAGTACTGTCATCAGCCACGTCAGCAATTTTGATTTTGATTTCACTTGCCTCAAAAGGTCTTTGCAAGCAAAGTTTATTGTCCAATGAATGAGGGGTATTCATAAGTTGGCTGGTTACACCTCACACTCAAATGTGCGGGAGTTTGACTTCCAGACAGACAAAGTGTTAGAGCACCAAAGGCCGGATAAGGTAACCTTTAGGAGGGACAAACAAGAGGGCCTAATAATTGACGTGGCAGAGCCAGGAGATCAACATATCATCATGAAAGAAAGAGAAAAGTTTGATAATTATGGAGAGCTTAGAATTGAAATCACTAAGATGTGGCAGCTACAAGAGTTGAACAGAAAGTTTGTCCCTTTTGTCATTGGAGCACAGAGTTCAATACCACCCAATCTGAAAAAAAAAAACATCTGAAAACCTTAGAAATACCCTACATTCTAGGAATATTGCAAAAAATTGGCATTGCTTGTAATTGCATGCATATTGCATAAAGTAGTGTCTGTCTGAGGTCCTTGTTGTGACTTGACAAACAGTGCAACCCCCGCCTGGTAGACATAATATCTTCAATCAACAACCTCACGATATTGGATACTGTTTGACGTCTATAATAATAATAATAATAATAATAATAATAATAATAATAAAAATAAAAGTAATAACAATTGTCAACTTTCTATGCTGTCATGGGTTGGACAAGATTTTTTGATGTCCTTATCTTATGCCAACCATTTTAGTTGCAGCTAATGCATGCTGGGATACAAATTTACCTGTTTACAATTGAGATAAATACAATAATCATAATCATTTGAACAAATCCTGAAATTTTGAGGGGAGGGGCATTATAAACCCCAGCATTTGACTGAAACTTTATTTCATTGACCCTGAAAGGATGTAAAAACTCCACTCAACCAATAAAGATCCCAGTGAAGGGCAGAGGCTGAACAAATGCTTTACCTGTTATTATCGCTGTATGATTTGCACCACAGGAAACTGCTTTCACCTGAAATGGTAAACAGACTTTCTTTGGGGTTGATAACATCTGTTGGCTGGTTCCATGACCAAGTTCTCCATTGGAACCAGTTCCAAATGTGTAGAGTTCATTTTGTTCTGTGGAAGACACAAATATTTGCAGACATTTCAAGAATTTTCAGAGTTGGAATTATTTTTCTTTTATTTTCCTACAACAGACAAAAACATTTTGAGTTGTTGACTGGTCAAGTTTGTTGGTCAGGCTCCTGGTAAACCATCTTTGGACATGGAACAAATGTGTGACCAGGCATGGATGTGTGGTTAAGAGGTTGGCCCTGCCACAGCATAGTTTTGAGTTCAATCTCAGTGTGCTGCACCTTGGCCAAAAGCTTTTTAGCCTTGAGTCAATCAAAGATTTGTCATTGGAAATTAACAGACGGAAACTGAATGGAAGCCTGCCAGAGGAGGGATTCCTGTTACTGGGCGGTGGTGCAGTTTAGTATCAAGCCATTTGGCATTTTTAGGCAATTCCATCCAGGTCACATATCTGGTCTGTGGATAACCCTATCACCACCAGTCTTGGAGGCCCTAAATACCAGGTCACTGGTTGACACTACAGTACACAGTACTAGATTACCAGCTCATAGATCAGAAGTTCAAATGACGGTTGATATTTCTGCCTTTTTATTTATTTCACACAAATAAGCCCACACTCTCACTCACTCACCACCCAAACCCTTCTATAAGGTAACCAGTCATTTAACTCCTCTACAGCAAAAAACTTGTTCTATTCTGGCCCTTTTCTTTCAACTTTTAACCCTGCATCAAGAGTGAAATCCTCTTCCCATTCGGTTGAGGGGTCTTGTTTTATGAGTTACTTGGGGACCTCACTAATGTCATCATCATCATTATCGTCATTATCATTAACCTCCATTTTCCCTGCTGACATGGGCTGGCTGATTTAACAGGAGGGTTTCTGCAGCTGGATGCCCTTCCTAATGCCAACCACTCCACAGAATGTACTGGGGGCTTTGTATGTGGCACCAGCACCGGGGCTTTTTATATAACACCATAACAATGTTTTCACCAACACTAACAGGGGCAAAATGTAGTTAATTAAAATACTGATAATTAAATACTTACTGGTAATTAGTGCTGTATAAGAACTTCCACAAGAAATTGACTGAACAGTTGCGTCAAAAGACACCAGTCTAACTGGTGTGCGACATTTCTTGATTTCATCTCCAAGACCAAGTTTCCCACCTTCTGTTTCACCAAAAACATAGACAGAGCCATTTTCTGAAATAAGTTAAAACGAAAATACATTAATTAATGATTTCTTAATTAGGAGCTCATTTTTGCCAAGACAGATGGATCTCCTTGAGCACAGAGACTCACCAGTCAAATCAATACTAATGATTTGTAGGTATGTGGTATTTCATTATATCAGAGCAATTCCCCATCAACAAAGGCATGAAGCAGGGCTGTGTCCTAGCACCGACTCTCTTCAGCATCTTTTTTAGCATGATTCTCAGGCAGGCCACTGCAGACCTCGATGCTGAAGATGGCATCTACATCAGTTATTATCTGAACGGCAGTCTCTTCAACCTCCGGCGCTTACTGGCCCACACCAAGACACAACAGCAAATCATCCAGGACCTCCTCTCTGCAGATGGTGCTGCACTTGTTGCACACACAGAAAGAGCCCTGCAGCACACCACATCCTGCTTTGCAGAGGCTGCCCAGGTCTTTGGGCTGGAAGTAAGCTTGAAAAAGACTGAAGACCAACCAGCTCCCCAGGAAGAGTACAGGATGCCCCACATTATCCTTGCCGAAACAGAACTGAAGTCGGTACAGCAGTTCACTTATCTTGGATATACCATTTCATCAGATGTGAATATCAACAAAGAAATCGACAACAGACAGGCAAACAAGGCATTTGGCAGACTGTGCAAGCATGTGTGCAATAATAAGCATTTTAAGATCAGCAGAAAAGTCAGAGTCTACAGGGCTCTGAGTCCTGATGATGCTCCTGCATGGCTCTGAGTCCGGGGCCCCCTACCACTGTCATCTCAGGCTCCTTGAACGTTTTCACCAACGACGTCTTCGTATCATCCTTAACATCTACTGGAGCAACTACATCACCAACACTGAGGCCCTCAAGGGAGCAAAAGTCACCAGCCTGGAAGCCATTTTATTTGAAACATGACTACACTGGACAGGACATGTTGACAGGATGAAAGACCACCGCCTACCTAAGATCATCATGTATGGTGAGCTAACCACTGACTACCACAACAGGAGGGCACCAAAGAAGTGTTTCAAGGACTGCTTGAAGCAGTCCCTTAGCATTTGTGACATTGATTATCGTGAGTGTTCCACTCTAACAGTTGACCATGCTACTTGGCACCATACCATCGGTGATGCTGTTTCCTTCTTGGAGATCCCTTGCAGTGCCTCTCTTGAAGACAAATGTCAGAGGCGAGAAAATAATGCAGCTGCATCATCAGACTCTGGACAAGGGATTGATTCATTCAACTCAAAATTCTTCAGGTCAGTGCCCCAGCATGGTCACAGTGTAACGACTGAAAGATATAAAACAATAAATATAAAATCAGATACGAACCGGTCAATAATGCTGTGTGATAATATCCTACAGCCACAGACTTGATGGTTTCTTCTGCTAGCAATCGGGTTGGCACATAGGATTCTGTAAGGTCACCAAATCCAAGCTGACCTTCACTGTTACTTCCCCAGACATACACATCTCCAGACTCTGAAACAAGGAAACACCAGTCTGAATATTTATTTCATTACTACCCACAAGGGGCTAAACACAGAAGGGACAAACAAGGACAGACAAACGGATTAAGTCGATTATATTGACCCCAGTGCGTAACTGGTACTTTATCTAATCGACCCCGAAAGGATGAAAGGCAAAGTCGACCTCGGCGGAATTTGAACTCAGAACGTAACGACAGACGAAATACTGCTAAGCATTTCGCCCCGTGTGCTAACGATTCTGCCAGCTCACGACCCTTAAGTGGTCTAAATACCATAGAAGAGTGAAACAGTTGGAAAAACAACAGATTGTTTTTGTAACATCTTCCGGACAGAAAAAAAACCACTCTTTGTCCCATCTGTGACAGACTCTGGTTTTGTAATACAAACTTGTTTTAAAAAATCTAAATTAAGCTCCCTCTCATCAAAATTACATGATAATTTATGTTCTGAACAACAGCTTAATTATTTTAAAAGTTAATTAAAACAAAGGGAAAATATTCTAACAGAAATATGAAAAACACAAAACAAAACAAATGATCATTTGTTATTAGAGTGTTCACAATTCAATTTAAAATTTAGTTAATACATGAAAGCAATTAATTTCTATTAACATCACAGGATAGTGACCATCTGTGGAAACAGAGGTCTGGTCATCATCATCATTTACCATCTGTTTTTCATGCTGGCATGGTTTGGACAGTTTGACCAGAGCTGACAAGCTGGAGGGTAGCACCTGGCTCCATTTGTCTGGTTTGGCAGGGTTTCTATGGCTGGATGCCCTTCCTAATGCCAGACACTTCAAAGATTGTACTGGGTGCACTTTACATTTTACCAGTGCTATTTATGTGACAACGGCACCAGTGCTTTTGACATGGGACTAGCATGGGTATGGGGAAGTATTACCTTGCTTGAAAGCAGGTGAGATTTGGTGACAGTAAGGGGATCTGGCTATAAAGAATCTGCTCCATGAATTCTGTCCGACCCATGCAAACATGGAAAAGCGAGGACGATGGCAAGCTGCTAGAAACATAAAAGACCAACTCAACCGAAGCAGGGGATGCGTTGAGCACATATAGGGTTGTAACACCACAAGGTATTTTGTCTCCTACTTTACAGATTCTCTCAGCCAACTTTCATTTGTATAAAGCTCTAAACATTTGTCTTTTATTATTTCACTGACCCTTCCATAATTCTTGATTATTTGAAAAATTAAAGCCCCATACCAGGATATATTGTTACCAAACAGTTGAAGATATATTCCTGAGTAAATTTTTATCTTCCATTTCTATTTTAATGCCAATGTTTCTAAATCCCTACATTTTAGAAGATATCTTCACATTAGACATTTCTAATATTGTTCATATAATGAATCTCAGGACAAATGGCTTCAACTTAATGCTGGGCTAACCGAAGCCTAATGAGCAGATTTGATAAATGAAAACTGAAAGAAGCCTATTGTATATATATGTGTGTGTATATATATATATATATATATATACATGTTGATGCCAGTGCCACCTTGACTGGCTTCCGTGCCGGTGGCACGTAAAAAGCACCAACTGATCGTGGCCATTGCCAGCCTCCCCTGGCACCTGTGCCAGTGGCACATAAAAAGCACCCACTACACTCACGGAGTGGTTGGCGTTAGGAAGGGCATCCAGCTGTAGAAACACTGCCAGATCAGACTGGAGCCTGGTGCAGCCTCCTGGCTTCCCAAACCCCGATCAAACCATCCAACCCATGCTAGCATGGAGAACGCATGTTAAACGATGATGATGATGATGTGTGTGTATTTATGTTTCCTTGTCTCAACACTGCATGACAGTTATAAATAGGGGTCACTGCCATCCGAGCCATGTGCCTTGTTTCCAATCTTCTTTGAAGAATGTCTGGCCATGAGAAAATACTGACAACAGGCGAGTGTTGGCAACAGGAAAGACATTGAGCCATAGAAAATCTGCTTCAGTTAACTTCATAAAGACAACTGCGCTGGTATGGTCATGTGGTGAGAATGGATGAGGATAGCTGTGTGAAAAAGTGCCACACCCTAGTGGTTGAGGGAACCTGTAGAAGAGGTAGACCCAGGAAGACCTGGGATGAGGTGGTGAAGCACGACCTTCGAATTTTGGGCCTCACCAAGGCAATGACTAGTGACTGAGACCTTTGGAAATTTGCTGTGTTTGAGAAGACTGGGCAAGCCATGTGAGGCCATAACCCATGTCCTATGCCAGGGGTGTAACCGCCCCCTTATGCGTACCTGTCCTTCATTGGACACTAAACTCTGCTTGCGAAGACTTGTTGAGGCAAGTGAAATTGAAATCAAATACGATGACTGGCATCCGTGCTACTGGAGCGCTAAGTGGACCATCCAAGTGTGATCGTTGCCAGAGCAGCAAACCAGCTTCTGTACTGGTGGCACGTAAAAAGCACCATTCGAGCGTGATCGTTACCAGCATCGGCTTACTGGCACGTGAAAAAACATTCGAGCGAGGTTATTGCCAGTGCCGCTGGACTGGCTCCTGTGCAGGTGGCATGTAAAAAACACCATTTGAGTGTTGCCAGTACCGCCTGACTGGTCCTCATGTTGGTGGCACATAAAAGCACCCACTGCACTCTTGAAGTGGTTAATGTTGGGAAGGGCATCCAGCTGTAGAAACTCTGCCAGATCAAGATTGGAGCCTAGTGCAGCCTTCTCGTTCACCAGTCCTCAGTCAAATCATCCAACCCATGCCAGCATGGAGAGCGGACGTTAAACGATGATGATGATGATGATGACCTATGCAAGCATGGAAAAGCAGATGTTAAAATGATGAACAGAAGCCAAAACTGACCAACTTACCTGTAAGACAAACAGAATGTTCAAAGCCAGCAGCCAGTGCTTTATAGTGACTACAAGATGGTAATTTCTTGATATGGTATGGTTCCACAGACTTTTCAACACCAACAACGCCCAGCTGACCTTCACCATTGGCACCGAATGAATAAATCTTCCCGGAATCTGCAAAACAAGGACATCCAAAAAATATATTCAGTACAGTGTGTGTGTGTGTGTGCGTGCGTGTGCATATGTACATAAGTATGTATGCATGTTCAGCTATCAGGCCATGCTACTCCAGACTGATGATGAGCAAGACTCAGAAACAAGCATGTCTCTGGATGCAGGCCTGGCTGTTGGGGGTGCTTGTCTCCCCTTTGTAAACATAAGGACACAGGAAATGTGTCAAGGCCGACAGGAAGCGTTGATGCGTCCTAGGGCTAAATAGCGGTGGTGTGATTCCCTTTACGGGACTGTCACGTTAAGTTGACAGTATACAACTGCTATATATATGTGATCTCATTCTTGCCCACAACATCATAAGCGGGAAGTGTAACCTCTCGAAAGAGCTGTTCTTCACTCCTGCTCCGGAGCGTCGGCTGCGGGGTCATTCCGAAAAGCTCTACCTGCAACGATTTCATCTCAATCAAAGGAGAGGAGCTTTCTCCGTCCGGGTTGCGGATCCGTGGAACAAGCTGCCAGATGAGATGGTGAAGATGCCAACGACCGCTTTGTTCAAAGCCTCCCTGGACCTCAAGTGGCCTGAACTCTTTACATGAACACCACCCTGTACTTAACTCCATGTCCCCCTACATGGCCTTGCTATTTGCTTTTGAGCCAAATTAACTAACTAACTAACTAACTAACATATATATATATATTCACCATTCTTGACCGCTCAATCTACAAGTTTGCTTTTCATTCTCTCACTGCTTATTTTCTCTTATTCCTTTCTGCTGAAGAGCGTAGGCTTGAAATATAAAAGACTTTTCCATTTTTTCCAAGCATCAAACTAATACACCTATTTGTTGTTCGAACACCTGTCTTCGTCTTTTGTTTTTCTATAAATTTCAGCTACATGTATATACATACATATCTGAGTGTGTGTGTGTGTAATGATAGTGCCCCAGCATGACTGCAGTTTTAAAGCTGAAACAAGTTAAAGAGTTATCATCATCATCATCATCGTTTAACGTCCGCTTTCCATGCTAGCATGGGTTGGACGATTTGACTGAGGGCTGGCAAACCAGATGGCTGCACCAGGCTCCAATCTTGATCTGGCAGAGTTTCTACAGCTTGATGCCCTTCCTAACGCCAACCACTCCATGAGTGTACTGGTTGCTTTTTACATGCCACCGGCACGACGGCCAGTCTGGCTGTACTGGCAATGACCATGCTCAAATGGTGTTTTTACGTGCCACCTGCACAGGAGCCAACCCATTTAAAAAGTACCTTGAATCATCGGGTAACACGTTGTGCTTGAGGAGACCTGTTGAATCAAGAGAAATAAAAAATCAAAATTGAAATCAAAATGGGAATTGTAGTTGTGGCCAGTGCCAGTGCTGCTTGACTGGCACCTGTGCTGGTGGCACATAAAAAGCACCATCCATGCATGGTCAATGCCAGTGCTGCCTGACTGGCTTCCGTGCCGGTGGCATGTAAACAGCACCCACTACACTCTTGGAGTGGTTGGCATTAGGAATGGCATCCAGCTGTAGAAATACTGCCAAATCAGATTGGAGTCTGGTGCAGCCTTCTGGCTCTCCAGAGCTCAGTCAAACCGTCCAACCCATGCCAGCATGGAAAGCGGACGTTAAATGATGATGATAAATCCAGGAAAATTCATAAAAAGGTGGTAAACTGCACATCTTACCTGTAGCAATTAAGGTGTGGCACCCTCCACAAGCCACTAGGGACACTTTCTCATGTTTCAGTGCTGACAAAAGTAATTAAAACAAAAGATAAGAACAGATGTGAAGAAATGTTTGGTGCTGTGTAAGAAATGGTAAAAGGATTGGCATGAGGGGTGGGGGCCATCCTTTCTTACCCCTGAATCAACATAGTAGAAAGAAACAGTAAAACTATAAAGATAGTGGTGGTGGTGATGATGATGATGATAAATGGTGCAGTGTTGTCTTTCACAGAGTTTTGATGCCCAAGACAATCATTTTGTTGCAATTGAATCAAGATGGAGAATATGGCACCAAGTTTTAAGAGATTCCTGGTTAAATTCAAATCCAGTGAGATCCCTTTTAATGCTAACCCACCTCCACCCATCCTACTATCTGTGAACAGGAGAGATTCTGTGCCATCTTCAGTGACCCATGGCACTGTAGTAGAGTGAGATTGAGGAGAGAGAGAGAGAGAGTGGATGGGAGATGAATAGTAAGATGATTGAAGGGGTCATAAACAGAGAGAGATCCCTGATAAAGGGATAAGAGGAGGTGGGTGAGTGATGGAGTGTTAGTGGGAGGAGAGGTCTTATTAGTAACCAACGATATAAACTCAATAGTATACATGGAGGCAATGACCTTTGGAAATGACCTTTGGAAATGACCTTTGGAAATGACCTTTGGCATTATGTTGTGCTTGAGAAGAAGACCCATCAAGCCAAGCGAAATTGCAGTTGTGGCAGATACCAGTGTCACGCAAATGACACCCAGTGCTGGTGACACGTAAAAGGCACCCAGTACACTCTGTGAAGTGGTTGGCATTTGGAAGGGCATCCAGCTGTAGAAACCAAGCCAAAATAGATAAATGGATCCTGGTGCAGCCCTCAGTCAAACTGTCCAACCCATGCCAGCATGGAAAACAGATGATGAAGCACAGGTGCTTTTTATGTTGCCCCAGTACAGGATTCTCGCTAAGGGGTGGGGCAGCCTTACATGCAAAATATGCACCACATGATATTGTGCCATCTGGACACATAAAATAGATGTTGGAGTTCACAAAAGAGACAACACAGAATCTTGATTCAAATTGCAGACCTAGCCAACCCTCATCACTGCCAAAACAACTTTAATGAAGGAAGAAGTTCATGAAATGAAAGACTTCAGTTTACTCCATCAACAATGGCAATATTATCATTATTATTATTGAATGAGAGAGCAGTGCATGCCATCAAAGTGGCACTGGGGTAAAATATACGAAGCCCAGTATACCTACCATGACTACCCATCTGATAAGGGTACACTGGGCACTTGTATCACAACCATATGTGCATGACATGGTGATCTCATATCAAGATAAACAGCGCATGACCTTGCAGGTGGGGCCCAGTTAGAATTTTCTTCTGGTTGAGTAGCCCATCCCGTTCAAAAGGTCCCTGAATAAGGGTTGTTTAAGGATATTGAACGAACCACTCATGTTTCCAGAGGTGAATTATTCAAACCCCAAAGAACTCCT
This sequence comes from Octopus sinensis, assembly GCF_006345805.1. Taxonomy (NCBI): domain Eukaryota; kingdom Metazoa; phylum Mollusca; class Cephalopoda; order Octopoda; family Octopodidae; genus Octopus; species Octopus sinensis. Next base: position 205,278,840 of record NC_042998.1, on the reverse strand, counting down.
CTCAGCACATGGCTATGATGCTCCCCCACTACTTCTGCTTATGATCAGAGATACACATATCATCAGTCACCGAGGGACTTGCTCAACTGGTTAAAGTCAAACAACTGACAAGCAAATCTGTGGTACTGAGCAGAATATTTGCTGTAGCCCATCTTTTATACCAAGACAAAACAATGAACATGATAACACTTCCAATCAGTTAAGATCAGAAGCCATGAGAGCCACTGCCCCTGGTACTGCATCAGGGCATTTGTTATTATTATTATTATTATCCTTTCAGGGTCAGTAAATTATGTACCTGCTGAACACTGGGGTTGATGTACTCAACCAGTCCCCTCCCCAACAAATTTCTACAGTAGAAAGGATTATTAGAGAAGAATATAAAGAATATTCCAAGATTCTCTGCCACTCCCCTCCTCTCCCACATATAGAAAATAAACAATTTAATTGAAATCAAATCAAATCAGACACTTCACCTTTGATACAGCTTGGCTTGTCCACATGTCGGCTGTGTCCAAGACCTAACTGACCCCAATCATTTGGACCAAACATAAAAATTCGACCACTTTCTGAAAGTCAAGATAATCAAGTCAAATTCTTGCATACCAAAGATATAAACATAATTATTAATTATTATTAACGAATAAACAAAGAAACAATTTAAGGTCATTTGTTAAATAAAACAAGACATTTATCTTACATAACAAGATATTTTCAAATATAAAGAAAAATTCCTTATCAAGCAGGAACTGGTAATTGTAGTGGATTGGAAATTTCCCAGAATTATCCAAAGTTCCCTGTGTGTGTTGCTATCTCTTTATCAGAGTTAATGAAGGCTTTGCAAGGACTATTGTAGAGAGAGAAGACCATTGTGTTGGTTTGTTCTGCACCAAGCTGTCAACACTTCCTAGTGATCTTCTCTGCTAGAAATGTTGTGACCCACTGGAAACATGTGACTAACACATATTTGGGTTATAAAAAAAACCCTCAAATATTCCAAACCATACAATTTCATTATCATCGTTTAACGTCCGCTTTCCATGCTGGCATGGGTTGGACGATTTGACTGAGGTCTGGCAAACCAGATGGCTGCACCAGGCTTCAATCTTGATCTGGCAGAGTTTCTACAGCTTGATGCCCTTCCTAACGCCAACCACTCCGAGAGTGTAGTGGGTGCTTTTATATGCCACCGGCACGAGGGCCAGTTAGGTGGTACTGGCAATGGCCACGCTCAAATGGTGCCTTTTATGTGCCACCTGCACTGGCAACGACCTCGCTCGAATGTTTTTTCACGTGTTCGCAGCACAAGTGCTAGTGAAGCGATGCAGGTGACGATCACGCTCGAATGGTGTTTTTAATGTGCCATCGGCACAGAGGCCAGCTTGTTGCTCTGGCAACGACCTCACTCGTACGGTACTCTTAGCGCTCCACTGGCAATGGATGCCAGCCACCAAGTTTGGTTTCAATTTCACTTGCCCCAACAGGTCTTCGCAATCGAATTTGATTTCGATTTTTTTTTCATTTCTTTTTAATATTTCAATTTTTTAAAAAATGACAAGGTGCTCATGAAATTTTTACCTGTAACTAAAGCAGTATGTTGGTCTCCACAGGCCAACTGCAGGATTGGATCATTGCGAACCCAGAATCTGCTAGGGATATTATCAGCAAACCTAGACCGCCCAAATGTGAACACAGCACCAGTCTCTGGAAGATATCAATGGAAAAATATGAGTAATCAATGATCTATATTAATAAATTTCTTCTTTCTTTTTCTCTTTTTTAGTTTTGAGAAAAGGTGTGTGTGTGTGTGTGTGTGTGTGTGTGTGAAGGAGGTTCCATGATTGCCCATTCCAAAGCACTGCAATGTTACCCATCACCACATGGTCTTTTGTTTAAGTCTTTACAATAGAACATAGAACTGATTCTTCTAACTTTTCTGACAACAGACTCTTGGTGAAAGTGAAGTTTTCACTCACAAATGTGGTAGGGGTCCTTTTTTGCTCTCTTTTTCACTCACTTTACACCTTATTCACAGCCCTGAACCAAAATCTCAGACATCTACAAAGAAAGCAGTAAACCCTGACAAATCCTTTCATTCTTTACACTTTCATCTTCTTCTCATTCCACAATTTCTTGCAAATGTTTGAAGGATTTTTACTCTTCTATGAAAGCAAAGGTAAAGAAAAATTCTCTCTCTTGCACACACACACATCTATACATGTATGTATGTACATGGGTCTGTGTGCAAATGTTGTATCACTTTGTCTTGATATATGTGTGTGTAGGTATGGGGAGGGGGAAAACAGACAGACAGACATGTCTTACCCCTGTTTGTAGAATGCTATTTTATTATCTTTATTATTTGCTTGTTTGGACAATCAGCTGCCATTGGTATTGTTGCCTAGCATCGGATCAGCTTTCATTGAAAACACTTGTGATAAAAGCATTCCAACTATGACGTCAACTGCCTATTACTACATTCATCAAAGTAGTTGATCCTGTCATCTCTATAATTGCCAGTCATCACTCCCACTCCCCTGCACCACTATCAATCAGCATCCATTCTGCCTTCTTATCATCATTTCCCCCATTAATATTCAACCCTCACCACCACCACCACACCTCCTCTGTTTACCATTCACTACGTTCATCCTCTCTCTCTGTTTGTTTATTCTTTTACTTGTTTCAGTCATTTGACAGTGGCCATGTTGGAGCACCTTCCTTCTTGAGCCACGCCTGGCTCATAAGGGCCGGTTTCCTTGGCGTATAGTTTCCCCACCTGCACGGGACACCGGTCCGTCGCAGGTGAGCTGCAAGATGCAGGAGGAAAGAACGAGAAAAAGTTGTGGCAAAAGAGTCAGCAGAAGTTCGCCATTACCTTCTGCCAGAGCCGCGTGGAGCTTAGGTGTTTTGCTCATAAACACACACATCGCCCGGTCTGAGATTTGAACCCGCGATCCCTCGACCGCGAGTCTACTGCTCTAACCACCAGGCCATGTGCCTCCACTATGTTGGAGCACCACCTTTAGTCGAACAAATTCATCCCAGGACTTATTCTTTGTAAGCCAAATACTTATTTTATCAGTCTCTTTTGCGGAACCACTAAGTTACGGGGATGTAAGCATACCAATATCGGTTGCCAAGAGACAGTGGCGGGACAAACACAGACACTCATATATATAGTTGGAATTTACAAAAAACAAAAGACGAAGACAGGTGTGTAAACAACAAACAAGTGTATTAGTTTAATGTTCGGGAAGGTGAGAAAGCCTTTGCGTTTCGAGCCTATGCTGACGGGCTTCTTTCAGTTTCCGTCTACCAAATCCACTCACAAGTCTTTGGTCAACCTGAGGCTATAATAGAAGACACTTGCCCAAGTGCCACGCAGTGGGACTGAACCTGGAACCATGTGGTTGGTAGACAAGCTTCTTACCACACAGCCACTCCTGTATATATATCTAAACACTTCTACTCCCCCTTTTCAATCGATCCCTCAGTCTCCCCTCACAATCTCATAACCTTATCCACCCCATTCTCTTCTATTCATCTTCCTGGATATGTTACCTGGCACCTCATCACCACCACAACATTCACCTCTTCTTTCAACTCCCCTCCAACCTCTCCCTATCTGCCCATGTAAAATACAACATAGAATCTCCTCCACAGCAGCAAACCTGTCCCTGCCCCTCCCCATCATACTCTAACTTCTCAACACCCATTTCTTTACTACCCACAAGGGGCTAAACACAGAGTGGACAAACAAGGACAGACACACGGATTAAGTCGATTATATCGACCCCAGTGTGTAACTGGTACTTAATTTATCGACCCCGAAAGGATGAAAAGCAAAGTCGACCTCGGCGGAATTTGAACTCGGAACGTAACGACAGACGAAATACCGCTAAGCATTTCGCCCGGCGTACAAATGATTTTGCCAGCTCGCTGCCTCACAGAAAGCAACCACTCGATCTCCCATCTTCTCTCTCAGTCAAGGAGACTCTTTAGTTTTGCATGACACATGGTGACTTCACTAGTAAAAAGCGCCCAATACACTTTGTAAAAGAACATCTAGCCATAGAAACCATGCGAAAACTGAGGACTTAGAAGTGGTTCTGTGACACATTGAATTCTTGTCAAACCGTCCAACCCATGCCAGCATGGAAAGTAGACATATAAATGATAATGATGATGAAGATAACATCAGATGTCATTTTTAAAATAAGGAACAAGTTTGGAGAAATTTCGGCTGCTTATTCTAGCAGATAACACAACCATATAGAACCTCCTTCAATTTGATGTGTTATCTACCTATTTACTACCCACAAGGGGCTAAACATAGAGGGGACAGACAAACGGATTAAGTCGATTACATCGACCGCAGTGCGTAACTGGTTCTTAATTTATCGACCCCGAAAGGATGAAAGGCAAAGTCGACCTCGGCGGATACCATGATGTGAGAGCTGTCTTCCTGTCAACCAAGCCTGCTGAAACAAGCAGAGTTATGTACCTTGCACTTGGAAATCACAACCTGATCACCACAAAGAGTTATCGATTTTGACAATTTAATCTGATACTGAATTTAACATTCCAATCAAACTTTCTGTAAAATCTTTTTACCGATTCCATTTAAAATCAATTACTAAATAATTTCGTAAAACTTAACAAGTATCACCAAACATCTGTTGCTTTCTAGAATGTTATTGCAGAAATTATTATCAAAAATCGATAGAAACTGTGGCGTGGCAATAATTTTTTGGAGAGTTTTGTTATACGTCGGAAAAAATCCCTAGAATTTTAGGACAGTTTATTTTGAACCGTCCCCTATGTGGAACTTTGTCGAAGATTTTATCAATTACACAGATTATTCTGGCTTTTTGAGTTTGGAGACTCGGCTAGTTGGTATTCTAGGAATAAATTAATTTTCATATTCGATGACAATAACGCAGTTCATAATTATGTTAGTTGCGGATTATGCAGTTTAGAGACGACATTTCAGAACTACCCTGAGACGTGGACACTGATTACTAATAATATATGCACTGTCTACATCTCAGGGTAGTTCTGAAATGTCGTCTCTAAACTGCATAATCCGCAACTAACATAATTATGAACTGCGTTATTGTCATCGAATATGAAAATTAATTTATTCCTAGAATACCAACTAGCCGAGTCTCCAAACTCAAAAAGCCAGAATAATCTGTGTAATTGATAAAATCTTCGACAAAGTTCCACATAGGGGACGGTTCAAAATAAACTGTCCTAAAAGAACTTAGATATAGAACAAATATAATGTGGCTACTTTGGTGACGACGTGAATGTAGAGTCCATTCCGCGCTGATATATATTTGTTTATGTTTTAGAATCTCACAAACAACGAGGGGAAAAAACATTAAAACTCTTTCATTGAAGTGGTTCGGCAAAATACAGTGCATTTTAGTGTATTTTAATAAAGACACATTAAATGAATGTTTAATTGTATAGGTTAATAATAATAATATAATTATAATACACCACGAAAATAAATATAACCATACGTAAGTGCCCCAGAGAATGGCTTTCTAACATATAATAAACATGTTCTAATAAGATATAAGCCTTGACAACCGATAATTAAATAACGTTTAAAGAATAAAACTGTCAATAAAACATTAATGTCTGTTTCTGAAGGGTAATGTTTATTTAGATTCACCATGGAAACAAGAATTCCAATTTGTTAAAGAATTATAAAATATATAACTTTAACAGTTACTTTACCAGGAATGTCAACTTCTGCCGCCATACTTGTAACTAATATACAACTGGTTACATGTCCCAATGTAGCGTTACTGTTGTTAACGAATCCCTGCCTCAGTGTTGCGTTACACTTGTTTTACAACTTCAAGGATAAAAATCCCAGGAAAAGGTCAGAGGAAAACCTCCCGAAAACAATTGACTGGTTCAATGGGGATTCTTTTTCATTTCCTCGATTTGTGGGCGATCTTTCACTTTCGGATTTCCCTTTCATTTCTATCAACGAGTACCCAATATCACTTTGGCGAACAACAAAGACTTCTTTTCTCCTTCCCAGGTCGCCCACATAACTGGGATTTTCTCCGATTTGAAGGGGATTTTTCAATTTTTTTCTCCACACACTTCAATATGGTTGGGGGGTAAGCCCTTTATTAAAAAACTTATGAAAATCTAGGAATATTTTTCTTTTGTGTATATATATATATATATACATATATCTGTAAATGTGATATGTGACAATTATTCGGTAACCATGATAAAACTCCGAGTTTCGGATTCCGACGTGGAAATCCACGCCGCCATCTCTTCAGTTATCCGGCCATCGGAAAAATGCTATCTATGCATATAAATACATATATATATATATATATATATATATATATATAATTAATAATAAGGGTGAGAGAATTAGATACTAATTTAATAGTATATCTATTCAACACCAAGTGGCCCAGTGCTCCGAGAAACCTGGATTATTATAATATTTTATAATATTTTTACAAAACTAAATATAAGAGAGTGGTCACTATATGGCTCACTCTAGCACTAGTATTTTTGTTATTTTTTATTTGCCCTGTTCGTGTGAGCTAACAATCGTACTGACTTTCATAGGAAACATGTATTTTTGTGGTTGAAACCTTTTGGATTAACTAGTGCTAGAGTGAGCCATATAGTGACCACTCTCTTATATTTATTTATATATATATATATATATATATATATATATATATATATATATATATATATATATATATACATATATATATATATATATATATATAGCCGAAATTACTACGATGATCCGGTTCTTGACTGAAGACTGAGGGTTTCGAATGTCCTGTCTGTGTTTATTGTATCGTCTTCTAAGAGTTATACGTTCTTGTCCATGTTGTATTTTTCTACATACCTTTATATATATATATATATATATATATATATTATATATATATATATATATAACGGGAAGCTTTATGAAAATAGACAAAAGACGAAGGCAGGTGGAAAACAAACGAACAATTGTATTAGTATGGCGCTCAGGAAATATAAATAAAACAAGTCTTTAACGTTTCGAGCCTACGCTCTTCAACAGAAAGATACACAGAGAGAAAAAAAACACAGAAAGAAGGAGAGAAAAAAAATGCGTGCAGTAGCTAACGAATCAACATGGCGATCTGATTTCGGCCAGAGGTCAAAGATCAAACATGAGACGCGAGAGCGAAATAAGGGGAGATAATAGGGTTGAAGGACCAGCTAATAGTGCGTAGGAGGGGTCTGGACGTGTGTATGTATAGGGTTGGTGTATGTATTAGTATGTATACGGGTGTGTGTGTGTGTGTGTGTGTATGAGAGAGTATTAGTGCGTAGGATTGGTCTGGACGTGCGTATGTATGGGGTTGGTGTATGTATTAGTATGTATTAGTACGTATTAGTATGTATAAGTGTGTGTGTGTGTGTATGAGAGAGTATAAGTGCGTATGCGGGGTCTGGACGTGTGTATGTATAGGGTTGGTGTATGTATTAGTACGTATTAGTATGTATTAGTTGGTGTATGTATTAGTATGGCACATCATATATGATGTGATGTGTAAAGTCGTGTGGTGTAGTGAGAAGAGGGGGAGGGGAGGGGGAGGAAGGATGAGAGGGGAGAGAGAAGGGGAGTGAGGGAGCAGAGGGAAGAGGGAAGAAGGGTAGGGGTGAAAGGATGAAGGACTGAAGAAGTAGGGGTCGGGGGGGAAAAGATAGGTGAGGAGGGGGGAGAATTGAGACCAAATGGCGTATAAGAGCGAAGAGAGAAGATTAATTCCTGTTCACGGCGCAAACGGGAATCCGGATGGCCTCTGTGTAAGGACAAACCGAACACAGATAGGTGTTGCAAAGAGTGACCGGTGGAGCGGAAATGGCGTGAGACCGGTGTGTCGTTCGCAAGGTGGATGTCACGAAGGTGTTCCGCGAACCGGTCAGCCAAGCGGCGTCCCGTTTGTCCGATGTACAAGGAATTGCAGAGAGAGCAATATATATATATATATATATATATATTATATATATAATATATATATATATATATATAAATGCTATATATATGCATATATACATACATGTACATACTTACATATGTATATACATATGCATATATAGGTACTGGACATTAAAAAACGTAAACAATATGAAATACGAAACTATGGAAAACGAACTTTTTTTTTCGAACAACGAAACAAGCAAACGGAAACCAAGGCAGGCAACATAAAGAACGACCCTTCATCAGTTGTCGGCTGTTTTATCCACTCTGCATTTCGAGCATTACGATAAGCTGCGTCTTCGTCAAACAGTTGCTTCTGCAAAGCAAATTAAATAAATTTGGGATTTGAGAAGGGTCAAAGTTGGTAACAAAAACAGGTCAGTGAAAATAAACGGTAAGGGTTGTTAAGCCATAACGAGATGTGGTGAACGCTGGAGAAACAAGCTTTGACAGGAGACAGACAAGAATGCGTCATATCCCTGTATATATACATATATATATATATATATATATATATATATATATATATATATATATATATATATATATATATAAAATATTATTAGAGACAAAACCACTATTTTGCAAAACAAACAAGGAAAGACTTAATCAATACATAAAATTTTAATAAATAGTCAAAAAAAACCGCCACTACAATTGTTTCTTGTCTTGATCGACAATCTTCAGGTGGACTTCCAATCTAAAATATCAATATTTTAAAATATAAAAATAATAATTTTAAAATAATTAAAGTATGAATGAAAAAATATAAATATATAATCCATATATAACCTATATATAATCCATATATAATCAATATATAAACAATATATAAACTAAAATAAACCTATCAACAATTAAATATAAAATATAAAATATAAAACAAAACAAAAAAATAATAATATAATAATAAACTATATATACACCCATACACATATACCTAATTATATATAACCATATCTAACTACATACACTAAATCACACCCCTATATATATATCCCTATACATACACATAAAAACGTCTAGGCAACTATAAATAAATAAAATAGCTAAATACTTCAACACAATACTTATTCATACTCCCACACACACACACATACAACCCACATTCACGCTCTAGAAAACGGACATCACTTAAAATTATGAACGGAGAAATAGAATAAATGGAATTAAAAATTATATTCACTTGGTAAAACGAACACTACTTAAAAATTATGAATGAAACAATGCAATAAAACAACAGACATCGCAAATAGACACAAATTACTACGAATTCCTTAACAAACCTACCATGATAAACCAAAACTCATAAAAACATATAATGATAAATCTCCCTTTACTAAACTCTATAACATACCTATATAGCAATCGTGTAAGTGGTGTGGGTATTTGTATATGTCGTGGGTGTGTGGTTTACGTGTGTGTATTTGTGTGTGAATGTTTAGGTTAGGGGGATTGCAATATAGGTATGTTATAGAGTTTAGTAAAGGGAGATTTTATCATTATATGTTTTTATGAGTTTATATTTATATTTTTTCATTCATACTTTAATTATTTTAAAATTATTATTTTTATATTTTAAAATATTGATATTTTAGATTGGAAGTCCACCTGAAGATTGTCGATCAAGACAAGAAACAATTGTAGTGGCGTTTTTTTTGACTATTTATTAAAATTTTATGTATTGATTAAGTCTTTCCTTGTTTGTTTTGCAAAATAGTGGTTTTGTCTCTAATAATATTTTATAATATTTTACTATAAAATTGGATTTAATCCTAAATCTGATTTTTTCCCTGTAAATTTGGATTTATTCCCTAATATTTATTATTATTATATATATATATATATATATATATATATATATATATTACTGGGGGGAAGGATGGTTTATGGGATAGGCCAACAGGTTTTGAAGTCTGACGATACGCCATAAAGTTAAACCCTTTTATGAACAGGAAACCCGGGGTAATCCCATAAACCGGCTTTCCCCAGTAAAAAATAATATACTGCTCTACATCTTAGAGTGTGCTTCCTCTCCAGATTTATGTTTTCTACAAACGATGTCATTAGACTGCGGACATGCTGGGGCACTACACGGGAGATTTTTTTTTATCAAATTGACCCCAATACTTAATATCTTTTTCCTTTTATGTATATATATTTACTTTTACTAGAAAATTACACAACACAAAACCACATTAAAAATATAGATCCAAAACCGGGAGAAAAATGGAAAAAGAGGAACAAGGAATGAAAAAGAAAAACGAAAAGAAAAGGCAAAAGCATATCAATTCAGTACCAAGTACGTCACTTGGTCGCACAGCACAAGGTTCAACAGAGCCTACCGAAGCAAGCCAACACGGTATTATGAGAGGCGATGGCGAGGCGAAGGCGCTGGAACAGCTAAGCACCGTCACGGACATCACCTGACGCCTCGACAATGACAAGAACTTCGCTGTTAGAGACCCAGACCATCTAAACGTCTCAAGCTGGATGAGATGGTTCTCTGTCAGGTACTTAAGGATTTTCTTCCGTTCGGTTACAGAAGCAGTGACCCTTCATTTACCGCAGCCCCCAGATTGTGGGAGGGAGTAAAGGAGTCACAGATTGTGTCCCTCCCCTAGATGAAGCACCTATCTCTTAACCAAGAACAAGGGATAAGACCATCTAGTTTTTTTTCAATCACTTCTGGATAATCTCGCCGGCCTCGGTACTCGTAGCCATTTCGGTGTGGAGAGAAATCCCTCTGACTGCTCGACCTCGACTCTGTCGTCACTATAACATCCAAAAGATGCGACGACCTGAGGTGATGTAGGAAACGGGCTTGTTTCCAAATCGACCTCAGGCCGCGTACATTTATGCATCCAACATTAAGAATGTCCATAGAAAGAATTATTTGCTTACCCGCTCCTGTTCTTCATCTGGGGCTTGCGGGGTAATGTCTATGAGGCCCTCATATATTTGTGTGGAAAAGTCCTTCCTCAAGGACTCCATATCTTTAACATATTTCTTTTTAAAGTGTATGCGAGAGATTCGAAATAAAGGCACCGAGCTTCTCTTCGCTCAGACGGAGACCCTTCAGCGGTAAGGGATCCTTCGACACAGCCCGATCCGAACGCTAGAAATAGCAGCTGCTTCTCCCCTACCTTAACAACGGGCTCACGCGTCTTACTCCCTCGGCGACCTCGATCGAAAAGGCTGAATCCTGCCCTGCCTGCGCGCGCGTCACTCCTGCCCCTTCCGGTCAGATCCCCAGCTGCTGACGTCATCCCACATAAAGTTTATGTAATTGTCTCTAGTAGTTGCGAATATAAGTATTTCATTGGTTATCCTTTATTCCGAATGCTTGTGTTATGTCATGCGTGTCCTCCGTATCTCGTAGTTCTTGCAAAAATTTATGGTTCCTTGCGGTCACCAACATGTATGTATGTATGTATGTATGTATGTATGTATGTATGTATGTATGTATTACATATGCCAGATGTGGATACTTTGATATTAGGTGGACCGAGATCCCCGTTGACCAACCGCTGAAATTTAAGTGTTTGACACTCGTGCTATGCAAATCAGCCGCCCCAGTTTTCTGGAGCTTCTGTATTTGCTGTGTGTTTAAACAGATTAACTGCTTACTTCTCTTGGATTACTCTGCTAACATAGTTTAATTCTTGTTCAACATCTTAACCAAAGTAAACAGACGACTATTCTACGTACTTTGATCTTAATATGGGGCCCCGCAACTGCGGAGTTCCCCTGCAACCGTAGGAGTTGCAAGGGCTTAGCGACAGTCCTGGAACAAGTTTTCTCTAACATCAAATGTTGTCAGTCGTCATGGTTGAGATCTGTCTTCACCACTTCGTCCCAAGCCATCTTTTATATTCTTGAGCGCTTGGCACATCTTTACACAGCTGTCATCTATATGCTTCACTCTGATGGAGAAACCCTTTGCACAAGTAATAACCCTAACCCTAACATTTCGCCCCTTAATGCTCATTCTAACTACTATACTCTCAGAATGGTCACACTCACTCTCAATGGTGATTAGGTCTCTTAGCTTTTCTAACGAACTTTTCAAACTCTCTCTCTGCAAAATTATTCCACCCTCGCGCCACCAAAAGAACTCTATATCCATCGGGTCTCTTCCCATCGTAATGATTTGGCTGGGACTGTAATGATTTGGCTGGGACTCCTTGTATACGTAAATTTATCTCGTTCTGACGGACAAAGTAATCCACATTCAGTCGATATGACGCCTCATAAAATGTTCAGGAATCGAGTGTCCCAAATAACACAAAAACTAAACGAAAGCAAAATTACATTTCCCGCACTTGATACTCATAAGGATCGGCTCATTTCGTCGTTAGCGGAACTAGATCAATGAGTACAATAAAGCACGTCATTGTTGATGTAATTTCCGCAAACGGCAACACGTTTTAGATGAACGTATTCTCCGTTTGTTGATTTTTTTACTCACTCGGGCTCGTTCTTTCGAGCAGACGTGAACGGTAATGTTGAGTGAGACTTTTACTGTGAAGTTTTAGAAGAGAGAGAGAGAGAGAAAGGGGAAAAACCAGCTTCCATTGAAAGTGAAAACCAAATGCGTCTTTGAATGAGGTAGGTGTAACGTTTCTTGTTCGTGTTGGCGTCTCTCCCGGTTCAGTTGTGTTGATGTCACTGATATGTTAGTTTAACTGACTTGTCTCTTCGTCTAACATTTGAAGGCTTATCATAGTTTTACGAGAAAATCTCTTTAACAACAACCAAAACAAAAAACTTCTACGGAGGAAACCGGAGACTTGAACGCAGCCAATTTGGTGAGAAAATAAAGAGAAAAATAAAGGCAAGAAGAATCGATCACAGCACTTTAGTGATCGATATCTGACAGGATGAAAAGCAGAAACAAGTATAACTCTCTTTTACTCTTTACTCTTTTACTTGTTTCAGTCATTTGACTGCGGCCATGCTAGAGCACCGCCTTTTAGTCGAGCAAATCGACCCCGGGACTTATTCTTTGTAAGCCCAGTACTTCTTCTATCGGTCTTTGCCGAACCGCTAGGTGACGGGGACGTAAACACACCAGCATCGGTTGTCAAGCATTGCTAGGGGGACAAACACAGACACACAAACACACACGCACATATATATATATAGAACAAAACAGAAATCCTTTCTCCGTCCACACGCTGCTCGTTTCCACAATAAAAAAATATTCTAAAGCTCACACCACAAATTGATGAGGGAAAATCGAAATTAGAATTTTGAAAGAAGTATCTATGAATTGGTGATTTCTGTTATTTAAAATGTAGAAAAGAATATTTTCAATTGATGAAAAGTATAACGAGATCGAAAGTATCTTTTCCTCCCATTCTCTTTAATTGAATAGCAAAAGTTTATCCCTGCAGCACCTTGTCTTAAGTACCTTAGGGTTCTCCTTATTTTTGTCTTGTTGAAAAAATAGTATGTAAAAAAATTAGATTTGATGGCAATTGTCAACGAAAATAAGGTAAGACTTTTTTTATTTTTAATCTTTATTCAAATTTTATGTCGTTTAGAGAAAGGTTTTTACAATTTGGCAAATGTGAAAGAGAGAGAGAGAAAAATAAGGAAAAGAAGCGAAAACCAAAAATTATTGTGGAAGGGGTTTAAGAATTTTTAATTTTTTAAAATTGTGAATTCCAAATGTTTCAGAAAGTGGAATATAATAAGAGGACTGAAATTGACGGGGGGGGGGGGATAGTTGTGGTTGCAGTTTTTTGTCTCGGAATATGGAAATATAATAAGAGGCGAAAGAGAATTTGTCACTTTGATGTCTGCCGTTTGTGGGGCAGGGCGACGTTTTGAAAATTATGGATTAAAATTTGATTAAAATAAAAGATTCCCCCACCCCCACTCTATCATTTTGAATGTTTGGTTCTTAGAAAAACGGAAAATGTCTCGATAAAAGTAGAAGGATTGTGAGTGTTTGGCAATTTCCGTACAACATTTTTTTTTTTTGCTTATACTCTTTACTCTTTTTCTCTTTTACTTGTTTCAGTCATTTGACTGCGGCCATGCTGGAGCACCGCCTTTAGTCGAGCAAATCGACCCCGGGACTTATTCTTTGTAAGCCCAGTACTTATTCTATCGGTCTCTTTTGCCGAACCACTAAGTGACGGGGACGTAAACACACCAGCATCGGTTGTCAATCAATGCTAGGGGGACAAACACATACACATATATATACATATATACAACAGGCTTCTTCAGTTTCCGTCTACCAAATCCACTCACAAGGCTTTGGTCGACCCGAGGCTATAGTAGAAGACACTTGCCCAAGGTGCAATGCAGTGGGACTGAACCCGGAATCATGTGGTTGGTTAGCAAGCTACTTACCACACAGCCACTCCTGCGCTTATCTTTATGTATTATTTGGATCCAGTTTGTTTCTTGGATCTTTTCACTTTGACCGGCAGATTTCAAGAAATTAAACAACAAATAGCTTACAAACTACAGAATTTTCTCAAGAAAGCCAAGAGAAAAACATGTTTTATGTGACACATTCTACCAGAATACGAAGTTTAAAAGTGTTTAGTTACAAAGATCCCCTTTCTTTTCAGCGCGTATGTATATTTGTGTAAGGACCATGGTTATGTATTTTGTGTGTGTGTGTGTGTGTGTGTGTGTGTGTATATATAAATGTGTATATAGTATTTAAACAGATATATATACAAACGCATAATACATGCACACAAAAAAATGCATCAATATTCAGCTGAAATCAAACATTTTTACGGAACTTGCCACACAGGTCCTTTCGTTATCAGTCTACCTTTATCGAAAGAAAGAAAAAAAATTAGATCCAGGCGAGAACGACAGAAATTCAACTGAGGTGGCTGAGCTATTCCGAAACCCCGCCGAAATTTCTTTTAAAATATTTTAAATACACCGGTTATTAAAACTGACATTTTTTTTTATACCCCGTTTAAGATTCAACAAAAGAAAAATCTATTTTAAATGTTTCTAACATCAACAGACTTTTTCACTGATCTTTTTGGTTTCCAGAAACTCTCGAAACAGAAAACATAACCTTGGAATTGTCTCATTTATTCATTGTCAATTGCTCTCTCTTCCCCTCGCCATCTCTCCACACACTTTGTGTCCCCATATATTTAAGATGGTCATCACTCTAAAAGCACATCACAATAGTTTCATTTATCTATTTCTATGGCAACTGTATCAAATAAGTTGGCCGTGTGTGTGTGTTTTTTTTTTGTTTCAATGAGAAAAAAGACAACCTTTCGAAAAAAAACAAAGGAAACGAGAAGTGAAAGAAACCCCTAATTGTTCGGTAATTTCTGTAAAAACTCTTTTTCTCTTTGTTTTTCAGATAAATCGCTTTTGTTTATGTATGTGTGCATGCATGTATACTCTTATGTGTATACTCTTATGTGTTTACTCTTATACATCCACATCAATTTAATACTAAGTGCCTCAATTGGTCGTTGACACATTACAAGGAACCTATTGAAGCAAGCCATCACGCTGGCGGCATAACCGCGGGCGATGGCGAGGCTGGGTGTTGAAACAGTTAAGCACCCTCACGCGCATCACCTGGCACCTCTGTACAGCGAGCCGCCAGGTTCGCGGTGCAGCTCCTCCAAACGTCTCAAATGTTACAGGCTGCAAGAAAGGTTTCTGTGACAGGTGCCGAAACTTAAGGATTTTGTTCCATTCGGCCACGAACGTAGTGACCTTCCCATTTACCGCGGCATCCAGGATGTAGGAGGAAGCAAAGGAGTCACAGACTGTGGCGTCCCAGATGAGGCACCTACGCCTTACTCAGGGACAAAGGGTAAAACCTCTTTTTTTATTATCCACAAGGGGCTAAATATAGACGCTTGTACAGCACAAAAGGCAATACAAAACATAAAATCGGGGACATAAAAATACAAAAACGAAATCGAGCAAAAAAAAAAAATAATAAATAAAAGAAACGAATGAAATTATGAATAATGATAAAATGAGGGCGCAATGCCCACTCGATCCCCGAAGTCGAGTGATTACATTTGGATATGATTTTGGACAGTTTTCCCCCTTTTTTCCCTATTTTTTAAAACAAAAAGTTCACATTTTTATCATTAAAACAAAAAATATTGTTCATATTATTTAATATTTTATGTCTGGAATTTTCAAACTTTGCATATTCCACCACGGGCCGCATTGCATTATACAACACCGGCCCATCAATCATAGTCACCACTTCACCGAAAGAATCCCAAAATACATCGTACTTTTCTTCGTTCAACAGAAAACACCTTTCTTTCTTCTTGGGCAGCTTCACCCTCACCAAACCTTTCCACTTGGACATTCGTCTTTCCACCTCCACACTTTTCCCAAAGCAAACCACGTACCCCACATGTTTGTATTCCTCTTCCTCTAGTTCCTTCTCTACTGCATGCGTATTCTTAAGTTTAGATGGCTCCCTACCTTCTTTGGCCGTCCTCTTCGTTTCTGCTGCTGGTCTCTGCGAGTTATCCTTTGACTTCGCCTTCTTTCTCCTTTTGGGACTGTCAAACCCGTCACTCCCCTCCTTTGCCGTCTTCGCTTTGTCTTTTCTTCTTCTTCTTCTTCTTCTTCTTCTTCTTCTTCTGTCTCTCTGACACGCCTTCTATCGCTCTTGCTATCTCCGCCCTTCTTTGCTTCAAACTTCTCTTCCATTTCCACCTCTCGTTCCTTTTGCGTAGTCTTCTCACTCTGTGAATGCTCGTGCTTGGGGAGGCACTGTATCCTCTTATGTCCCCTCACTCCACATTCGTAACAATTGGGTCGACGACCCTCAACGATTACTTTAAGGGAACTTTCTCCCGCGATCTCTATTTGCTAGGGGATTCTTTCAATATCTTCGAATGTGGCAAAAAGCCACATCTCAACACCGCATCCCTACCAGTTCTTCCTACTGGTCCCAGTTCTGGACTGTCCTCAGTGGAAGCCAGAATAGTTGCCATCAACCAATCTGTTTCTATTTCAGGTGGCACTCTCCCTATTCGGATTCGAACACTGCGCCTGCCCCTATACGTAGGCAGCAGCGCTACCTTGTCAGGCAGCAGAATAGTGGGGGAATGTGAGGCCGCCTCTTCATTGATGGCAAACCTCACCTCCACCGTGCCGTATTTCCTTCCTCTGCTCACAAATGTTGCTCTCTTCATAATGGCTCCCTGACACTCTTCAACATAGTCTTCTGATAATCTTGTTGTTGGCGACCGCTTGTGCGCGGTACACCACCGTGCTATTACTCTTGTCGTTAACCGCTTCCTCCGGAGGGACCAGCTTAATTGTGTCTCCCTCTCTCTGCACAAGCTGCTCGCTTTTTATAATATCGCCCATGTCAACTTTCATCTGCTTTGCTTCTAATAGCGTATCTGCTCTCATTGCAGCGGTTTTTGCATAGCTTTCCATGATTAAAAGCTAATTTTTTCACCCCCCACAACGGGGAGAAAAACAGCAAAAAACAAATACGCGCAAATCGCTTCAACAACAAATTCCAGCCGTAATAATAATAATAATAATAATAATAATAATAATAATAATAATAATAATGTATTCAACAAACAGTCTCAAAAAGACAACTTTCCTCAATCAGACCGTGGTCACAAATGACTAAACTCCCCAGGGACAAAGGGTAAAACCATCTGGTCTCTTCTCATCACATCTCTATAATCCCGCCAGCTCCGGAACTGAGATATTAACCCGAGCCAGGGCCCGCTGTTGATGTTCTCTTATAGATCTTCCTCGCTCCCGAATCAAGTGAGTAATTAAAACAGAAATTGTAAATAAAACTAGCAAGAAATATCAGGAGTTAATTCGTTGCTAATAAATTATTCGGGCATTAGTATATCGTTGCAAAGTTAACTACTAAATATTTAGAGAGGAAAGTTATGGTGGCTAACATGAATTTAAAGAGCTACAAAATTGCTTTCCCCTCTCGCAGGTTCTGGAAATGAATCAAGGCACCTATTTTACTGCAGTTCGGTTACAAGTCTCCCTTCAAATACATAACAGATATTCAATATTTGTAGTAGAAGGCGGTGAGCTGGCAGAAACGTTAGCACGCCCAGGTCACGCACTGATTTTGACTCAGGGATTGCAATTCTTCCCGCGCCAGTGTATCCGGTCTGCATGTCGTTTACCTTTGTGTGCCGGTAGCGCAGGGCCTGGAACTTACCTGCATTAAACTGCATGTTGTTGTCCTCAGCCCACTGCATATTGCATATATTCATATATTATTTATATTATTATATGATCGAACGCCACGCATCCTTTTCCAAGTAAGTTTTATCTCTCTCTCTCTCTCTCTCTCTCTCTCTCTCTCTATATATATATATATATATATATATATATATCTTCAATTATTTTTACGCTTTTTTTAACCCTTCCGTCGTTATTCTTATTCACCCGTTATTACTCTCTCTCTCATATATATATATATATGTATATATACAAACACACACACACACACATATATACACACACACACATATATACACACACACACACACAGAAGGTAATAATGAGTGAATAAGAATAACGACGGAAGGGTTTTAAAATGCGTAAAAATAATTCCAGATAAAATGAAATCAAAACATAAAAAATTATTGAAAATTGAAAGTGGGTAGAAATAAACACTGCGTAGTGTAGTAGTAGAAGTAGTAGTAGTACTAGTAGTACTAGGCCAGGGCATCTGTAGAAAGTTGAATGTGATTTCGGAATATAACGAGGAAAAGTTCGGATCTTGGGATGTTTCCGAAAGTCCTCTCCCCACTTCAAGATTTTCCCCACAAATTACTTTATAATCGTTTGAAAGGTATTTAAACAAAATTCAAAAAAAAAAAACGCATTTTCCTAACAGTTACGAAGGAAAAACTCGGATCTTGTGAATTTTCCGAAGTCCTCTCCTCACCCCGTAATGTATGCCGTTTGAAAGGTATTTCTATAAAATTTCATTGAAAAAAAAAAAAAGAAACCCATTTTCCTAAAAGTTATGAAAAGGAAAAACTCGGATCTTGTGAATTTTCCGAAGTCTTCTCCCGACCCTGTCGTTGCTTTGCGCGCATTTTTTGTTTTGTTTCGTACATATTTCCAACAGATTTTCCCCCCACCTGTTGCACTCTTTGTTTTCTGATTTTCGTTTCCAGGTCAAGTTGTAAACATTAACCCCATTCAGTGTTATTATCCTCAACAGGTTGGTTGTATCGCTATAACAGCCACTTAGCATAATTACTATTTCCACCCTGTCGACAGGCTGCAACTGGTCTATTTATAAAAGTCGACTACTTCCACTTTTTAGCGAGTGGAGGATACAGCTTCACTGGCCAACAGGAAACCATTTCTGTTACATATAGATACGGCCTAGATTTGAAGTTACATCTCGGGAACAGTATGGGCCTCACCAGCTCAGGCATCGCCAATTTCTAGTCGAAAGAATATCTCCACATCTCCAAGTATTCGAACAAACGTTTAGATTTGAAACCGCAATCCTTGCTTTTGTCACCGAACGCCGTAGCATTGGAATCAAGCGTCTTTGATGAGTTTATAAGAAAAAGTAAACAATAGAAGAGCCGAGGAAACTGGTGAAGGTTGAATAGTTTTGTGAAGTTTCCCCAATTAGAAAGTTGAAGAAGGAAAGAAATACTTTTGCAAAAGCTGGCTTAATCCAGACATGAAGTAATTTTAATCTTATTCCATTTGCTTAACGTTCAATTCCTGTTTGAGTTCCTCACTTGGTCTATGGTCTTTTTACTTCGGTTTAAGGAGTGACTCTACACTTGCTCCTCTTGGCCTTTCTCGTCTCTCAATTTTCTCCCACTTCAACACCCACACGCTTTTGTCCCCCCCCCTTTTTTTTTCGCCACATTCAGTCTTACTCTCTGTTCATTTTCTTTCTCCTTCACTCTGTATCTATCTATCTCTCTCTTTCCAACCTATTTTATCATTTCTACTATTCTCTCTTCCATTTTCTGTCCAACACCGTTGTCTTTGTTATATTCTAGGCACAGGGAATCCCCATGATTTGAAACTCTGACCACCTCGTCTTCTTCCTGAAAGAAATTCTTTCCGCCAAACCCGATTTTATTTTTCAAGTCAACTAAAGGGCGACAACTCTGCCCTTCCCTCCCAACCAACGCACTTCTTTTAACTCGGACTAATTAATCTTTCATTAATTAACATTTCGTTAATAATGTCTTAACCTTGTCTCCGCAATTTAAACACAATTCAGAGTTGATAGTCTAATTTTCCTCTTACATCCAGAGCATTTACTTTTAGAACAATTTGCTGTGAACATGTTACAATCCCTAATTGGTAAACAACAGGTGCGAAAGAGAAACGTAGAAATCTCATTAATGTTTTAATCTTAATTAATAAGCGATGGAGTAAACGAAACAAAGACGATGCTCACTGTTTTCGTCAATTTTCTGTGGATTGTTGCTTATTCGACGATATTTCCTGCTTCCTTTCAGCCACAAAATTAACAGATATCAAGAAAGAAGTAACTGCAGGCAGAAATTCTTGGTTAGCATTATTTCCATGGAGTATATCAACGACCCTTCTTACCTCAAGATAGAGTCCGTCCGTCTCGACACATTCCATACTTGGCCACTGAATGGAGCTGTTTCTAGGGAGGAGGTGGCTCGACAAGGTTTTTATTACACAGGACACAAAGACGCAGTCGCCTGTGTTTTTTGTAGGGGGCATTTAGAAAAATGGGTTCAAACCGACGTGGTGTCCACGGAACACAGCAAGTGGTTTCCCGATTGTCCGTTTGTACAAGGCAGAGAATGTGGTAATGTTCCAAGACAGAATACTAACCCAAAGATTCCAGCCTACACCTTTTTTTACGACCGTTTGGACAGTTTTTCTAGTACTTGGTCGAAAGAGGACAACATTTCTGCAGATAAAATGGCAAGCGCTGGCTTCTTCTACATAGGTACGTGGTAGAAATTTCTTTTAAGTCTATAACATTCGGTGTGTATATATCTGTGTATAGCTTTGTGTGTATATATATGTATGGATAGTAACGTTTGTACATATGTATGCATATATTTCTCACGCTTTCTCTCTCTCATATTCTTTTACTTGTTTCAGTTATTTGACTGCGGCCATGCTGAAGCACCGCCTTCACTCGAACATATATATACATATACATACACAAACATATATATATACATACACAAACATATTATATATATATATATATATAGATATACATACAATATTATTATGGCTGCCCCCTCGTTATCGAGTATGGCCATTGCACGAAGCTTAACTGTTACTGGCGGTGTGATCGAATGTGACTTTTTAGCCCAGTCTTGTACAGAATTGGCAACTAAAACCATTACCGGTAATAGCCGGCTGTAGTTGTAACTGGGCTTCATGTACCTTTGCATGTCCTTTAAGTCCTCCTGCCGAATTACACTCTCTTCCACATGCCCGACAGATATGATTAGTATGGTGTCTAACACCACCGCCAGTGGCCAGATTGTCACTCATCTGTCTCGCTTTATGACTACGAAGAGGACTCCTGAGTCCAGCTTTACTGAGGCAGGGTCTTGCACAGACACTGCATGTCAACATCATGGGAAGACCCTTCCCATCTGGAAGTGTAACAGCGATGCCCTTCCTGACATCCCTCCTTACTTTCTCATGTACAACTCGAGATATCTCAAACGTGGCTGTCCCCTCATGCACAATCCTTCTCCACCTGCTACGATCAATAGCTATGCCTTCCCATGTGTCAGGAGAGATGCAATCATCTCTTAAGGAAGCCTTCAGCAAGTCCTTATACCTCTTTTTTGGTTTATGTGGAGGTCGTTCTCCTTTGTCTAACTCTCCATAAAAGAGTTGTTTTGGCATCCTTGAATCCTTCATCCTGACCAGATGACCACTCCATCTGAGCCTTTGCGTTAACACAAGAGCTTCTATACTTTCACACCGAGAGCCTTCCAATATTTCAAGATCACTGATCGTCTGCTGAAATATACACATATACAAACATATATACATACACAAATATATTATATATATATGTATATATACACATACAGCCATATATACATACGCAAACATATATTTATACACATATGCAAACATATATATATATATATATATATATATATACATACACAAATATACATATACACAAATCGAACCCAGGACTTATTCTTTATAAGCCTGGTACTTATTCTATCAGTCTCTTTTTGCCGAACTGCTAAGTTACGGGGACGTAAATACACCAGCATCGGTTCTCAAGCGATGATGGGATGACGGGGGACAAACATATATACACACATACATATGTATATACGACAGGCTTCTTTCAGTTTCCGTCTACCAAATCCACTCAAGGCTTTGTTTAGCCCAAGGCTATAGTGCACACTTACCCAAGGTGCCAAGCAGTGAGACTGAACCTGGAACCATGTGGTTGCTAAGCAATGTTTTTCTGTATGAAGTTTGCTTATGTATATATGTATTGCGTATGTGTGTGTATATATATATATGTGTGTATATATATATATATGTGTATATGTATGTGTATATATATATGTGTGTATATATATGTATGTGTATATATGTGTGTGTGTATATAGTATATATATATGTGTGTGTGTATATGTATATGTGTGTGTGTGTATATGTATATGTGTGTGTGTATATGTATATATGTGTGTGTATATGTATATATGTGTGTGTATATGTGTATGTATATGTATGTGTGTATATGTATATATGTGTATATATGTATGTATGTGTATATATATGTGTATGTATGTGTATATATATGTGTATGTATATATATATGTGTATGTATGTGTATATATATGTGTATGTATGTGTATATATATGTGTATATATGTATGTATGTGTGTGTATATGTATGTGTATATATATGTATGTATGTGTGTATATGTATGTGTATATATATGTATGTATGTGTGTATATGTATGTGTATATATATGTATGTGTATATATGTATATATGTTTGTATGCGTATATATGTGTTTGTATGCATATATATATGTTTGTGTGTTTATATATGTGTGTGTTTATATATGGTTGTATGTGTATATATATGTATGTTTGTATGTGTTTATATGAGTTTGCATATGTGTGTGTATGTATATATATATATATATTTTTTTTTTTATGTGTGTATGTTTGTTTGTAGGTGGAGGTAACGAATACGTACACCACCCATTTTCGAAGTATTCTTTACTTTCGCCTATATATATATATATGTATATGTATATATATATGTATATATATATATATATATATGTAGTTTTTCAGTATGTGACTGCGTGTGTATCATTGGCGATTTGCTTTCTCCCTCTTCCCTTCTTTGGACTTTTTCTATATCTCTGATGAAGAGCTCAGCTCGAAACATGAAATCCTCTTTCTTTTCTTTCCTTTCCTGAGCGTCCAATAACACAGTTCTTATTCCACGTCCTCGTGTTCTTGTTTTTTCTTGCTTGTTCTTGTTTTGGATTGACTATATATGTATAATATATATATATATATGTGTGCATGTGTGTATATATATATGCACACACACACACACATATATATGTACTAGCAGAGGCACCTGGCATTGCCCGGAATGAAATTTTTCCTTATATACTGGAAGAAAAAAGCAAAATATGTTGTATAGAAATTTATTCCAAATTCAATTTATTCTTTAATTGGGAAATCAATTCTTAATTCATAATAATAATAATTGTTTAACATCCGTTTTCCATGCTGGCAAGGGTCGGATGGTTTGACTGGGGACTGGCAAGCCAGTAGGCGGCACCAAGCTCCAATCTGATCTGGCAAGGTTTCTACAGCTGGAAACAAAAATACAAAATTTATCACTTTTATGAAAGGAGATAAATTCTGACACATATGTTGAGCTGGGTAAACAACATTCTTTGTTTTCTGGTTTGGAGCATAGACAAATAAGTCTTGCAAACTACCTACCCTGGAGCAACCAACATAAAGGTGACCATGAGACAAGCAAGCCATTAGACTTTAAAAACTGACCTTGAGCTTTATTAATGGACATTGCAAAGCAAAGTCACACTGAGAATTGTGTTTGTTTGAACTCAAATGGTATGACTGTTGGTTTGATTGGAATTGTTGGAAGGAAAACCTCTTCCCCAGAGGCACAGCCAGTGATGATGGTAGTCTCTGTCACATTAGGTGATAATGTCTTCACAATCAACTTTGTCCCATTGCATAATTTAGGAGGATCTAAATTTCTTAGAAGCATTATCGGGACTCCTACCTTCAGAAAAAGTTTATGTGGAGGAATTCCAGGTGGCTCAAGAGAATTAAGGAACTCTGTTGGGTAATGGACAGCTTGATTTTCAAGGACGGAATCAACTGATTTGTACTTCTTAATGATTGTTGGAATCTTATTCAATTATTCATGGTTAATCCTTGCTACTGTCTCATTTTTTGGAGCAAGAATTGCTCTTTCACACAACCAGTCATGTGAATTATAATTATTGCTTAAGTCTGGAAATACCATTCTTCAATTCAGCTGGGAGAATTCACCATGATAGCAATATGTGCCAAACTGATATCACCATTCCCATCAAATGAGACTTGCCATTTTTTAATTGGAGGAGCCAGGTTGAAAACTTTTTTTGCACATTGGTCCCCATGTAATAAAGCTAGGATGTTATTCCATAGGTGTGAAGACTTAATGCACGTTTTTATTTCATCAGATCTTGTTTGTCTCGGAATGACTGGTAATGTCTGTCTGAAGTCTCCTGATAAAACTAATGTCACACTTCCCATAGATTTATTGTTGCCTCTGATGTCCTGTAAGGTCTTACCAAGAGCTTCCATTGCACCTCCATGTGACATGGTGCATCCCAAATGATCAGGTGGCATTGGCACAACACTTCTGCTGAACCTGAATCTTTGCTTCTGTTACAAACTGGATTGTCGTTTGTGACAAGGCTCTCTGGTAATTTCAAAGCAGAATGAGCTGTTTGTCCTCCTGCGAGAATGGCGGCAGCAAAGCCAGACAATGGTACAGCAACTGCAATTCTTTTTTGTTACTTCACCTTGGAGAGAAGCAATGTTACAAACGCTTTACCTGTGCCAAAGGAACATCAAGAAAGCAAATTCCTCTACTTTTTTTCTGGCGATTGTGGAACAATGCACACACACACACACACTATCAAACATCAGATGAAATAGACGTGTATGTGTGTGAGAGGAAGAGCGAGTGAAGGGGTGTGTTGTCTTGTATATGTACATACATAAATAAACAGGCAGACATCTTTCTTGTACGCATGTGTGTGTGAGAAAGAGAGAGAGAGAGAGTGCTACCTAGACATCACTCTCTTTCTCACGCATGCACACATACACAGAAAAAAGATGTATGCATATGTATTTATGTCTGTACATATACATAACTGTATACAAACGCACATACAAAACCACACGTGCATGTGACTGACCACAAATACATAGAGCTGAACATGGCATGCAAAAAGAAAATGAATCATTTTTAATGAAAATTAACGAAGTGTGCAAGTTCGGAACGAAATCAAACTTTGTGCGAAAGAAGAGAGAGAGAGAGAGAGAGAGAGAGAACATTGCAAACAATGAATGAAAAAAAAAATTCCATGTGAACAAAAGCACATTAAAAACTATCTTGGGCCGAATATTTGAATTTGTGACTTTTGTAAATATTTCTTTCAGTAATTTATCCCAGTTGTTTGCAAATAATGGACATTAAAATAGAGAGTGAGAGACCTCTCCGTTTTGCGTCAATACCGGAAGTTGATGTTGAGAAACCTTTTTAAAGAAGAGAATCATAAATATAAAGCACTGTTTTTTTAAAATTATATAATGGAAATTGTAGTTGTGATCCCTGTGCCGGTGACACGTAAAAAGCACCGTCCGAATGTGGCAGATGCCAGTGCTGCCGTGACTGGCGTCCGTGTCGGTGGCATATAAAAACCACCAACCAATCGTGGTCGTTTGTCAGCCCCCTCTGGCCCCTGTGCCGGTGGCACGTAAACAGCACCCACTACACTCTTGGAGTGGTTGGCATTAGGAAGGGCATCAAGCTGTAGAAACACTGCCAACCCAGACTGGAACCTGGTTCAACCTCCATGACTTACCAGACCCCGGTTAAACCATCCAACCCATGCCAGCATGGAAAACGGACGTTAAATGATGATGATGATAAGTGTTTATATAAGTTATTGTCAATCTTTCTCCTGTAAAAGTTTATATATAAACTGTCTGGTGGAGCAGTGACAGGTGACTGAGGCGTTTGGCGATATACTGTGCTGGCCAGCCAACTGTGACTGTAGTCACGGCTGATGCTGGTATCAGGTCAGTGGCACCCATGCTGGTGGCATGTAAAAAACACCGACTCCACTCTTGGAGTGGTTGGCATGAGGAAGGGAACCCAGCGTAGAAACATCAGATCAGAACCTGGTGCATCTCCCTAGCTTACCAGTTTCCAGTCAAACCGTCCAACGGATGTTAAATGATGATGATACAGAGGGAGAGAGAGGAGGGCCTGAGTTCAGTTGACAAAATACTCACCAAAGGTCAAATGAAACTGATGTCCTTCACATGGAACTAAAAAGCCATGAAGATGCAATCTTCTGAATGTATGGACACGAGATTTCTAATTATATATACATGTATATATAATATACTTGTGTGTGTTATATCAAGGTATCAACCAGATTATTGAATGATATTATACATCGCTGGTCACAATGCGCTTTACATTACTTTAGCTTTTGGTTGATGGCACCCCACTGGTTAGGCAAGCAGGCCAAAATTCACCTCAACTTGAAGGCTACTTCATTGCAGGGTGGCCCACTTACAGCTGAGTGGACTGGAGAAACATGAAATGAAGTATTTTGCTCAAGGACACAATGCCCTGCCCTGTCCAGAAATTGAACCCACGATCTAGCAATCCTGAGTGCAACACCCTAACCACTAGGCCACACACTTTCATGTATATAATATACTAGCAGTATCATCCAGCGTTGCTCGGGTTTATTTTGACCCTTTTTGAAAAGTAAACATTTTGCATTATGTAGCTTGTTATTCTCTTTAAGTGAACATTTTTCTGGTTGAAATACACCGAAAAATGGCGACACAGCAATCAAAAAATCGTAAAAAATAGGGATTTTCATAGAAAAAAAAAGCACCATTTTGATGTAAATAATTATTGGTGTTAACATGGTCCGATTTGAATTTTATCTTCTACGGAAGGAAGAGCAAGCCTTCTTCTATCATACTCTCAATTTTGGTCAACTTGTGCCACAGGGTGTCGGAGGAGAGAGTGTTAGTTGAAGGCTACCAAACCTGCCATACAAAGACAACTTCAGCTTTATATATAGAGAGAGATGTACATGTCGTGTGTGTGTGTGCGTGTGTAATATTTTGTCACTGTGTATATTATATACACACATGTGTATATAAAAACATACATTATATATTTGTGTGTGTGTGTGTGCATTTGTATGATTGGAAATCTTTTATCTTTTACCGGTCTCAGTCATTGGATTGCGCTCAGGCTGACAGAATCATTAGCATGTTGCTTTAAAATGCATTTCGTTGTTTTGAGTTCAAATTCTGCTGAGGGCAACTTTACCTTTCATCCTGAGATGGATAAAATAAGTTGATGTTATCAACTTAGCCCCTCCCTTGAACTTGCAGGACCTTGTGCCAAAATTTGAAACTATTATTAAATATATCTTTTAAACTGTTATATAATTGTTACTCTGTCGAAAGTTGTATATATATGTGTATATGTTCCTTTCACCACCGTCTAACAGGGAAAAGATACATACATGCAAGTATAAACCGACCTCTGCTCATGTACAAGCCCACGCAATCCTATAAACCTATATACACACATATTTATGATGCCAGGTCTGCCTGACTGGTTCCTGTGCTGGTGGCAATTAAAAAGCACCCACTGCACTCTTGGTGTGGTTGGCATTAGGAAGGGCATCCAGCTGTAGAAACCTTGCCAGATCAGCTTGGAGCCTGGTGCAGCTTTCTGGCTTGTCACTCCTCAGTCAAACCGTCCAACCCATGCCAGCATAGAAAATGGACGTTAAACGATGACGATGATGAAACGGTAAGATGAGGGGTAAAAAAAATAACCCAGTAAATAACATAGAATTATTATTGTACATCAGGTCTTCCATATTTTTTTATTAATGAAATTGTTCATGGGTTCCTGTTTGGTTAACAAATTGGTTTATATTAAACCCTGACCTATAATTGGACATGAGGACAGAAATTTTCACCACCTCCAGAAATACTGGTTTTGAGAAGTTTCGTTATGCAACCAGCCCAATATTTCTTGTTCAAGGATACATGCTTTACTAATTTTCCCATCAGCAGGAAAAAAAAATTGTAAATGCATTACTTGTGTGTGTGTGTGAGTGTATATAGAGATGGAGGGTTGTGCATATTGATTTCTAGTCCTACTAATGGGTATAGTTTATACATAATACAGGAATATATACATCCATCATACACATACAGTGGCGGACTGGGTCTAGAAATATTGGTGGCCAGGAGACTAAGGGAACCCACCCACAACTACAAGGGGCCCATTCGCAACTACAATGCTATTGTCTATTTATTTTGTTAAAAGTATTCTTTTCAGCTGTTGACAAACACAGCCAGGCTGAAATAATTAGTGCATTCTTCCAGGAGTGAATAAAAATTCTCAAACTTGAGAACATGGGCCCCCATTTATGGATTCTAATGCTGCAGGGGCCCACTTGCCACTGGGCAAGCTGGCAACCTGGCCAATCTGCCACTGTACACATATTATCACAAGATACCCCACTTGTAGATACACATCTATTATAAGATGTGTATGATGTACACTTATGTGTATAATTAGAAAGATGTGCACAGGTGTGTCTGTGTGGTAGGTTTTCTTCCCAGCCACATGGTTCCAGGTTCAGTCCCACTGCATGTCACCTTGGACAAATGTCTTCTATAGCCTCGGGTGGACCAAAGCCTTATGAGTGGATTTCGGAGATGAAAAATGACGTCTCGTAACTTAACAGTTTGGCAAAAGAGACTGACGGAATAACTACCAGGCTTAAAAAAAAAAGTCCTGGGGTTGATTCATTCAACTAAAATTTCTTCAAGGCAGTGCTCCAGCATGGCCACAGCCTAATGTCAGAAACAAAAGGTAAAAGATACATCATCCTCATCATTTGACCTCCGTTTTCCATACTGACATGAATTGGACAGTTTGACAGGATTTGGTAAATCAGAGGACCACATTCATATCCAGTGTCTGCTTTGGGGTGGCTTCTACGGCTGGATGCCCTTTACAGAGTGGACTGGGTGCTTTTTATGTTGCATCAATGGGAGCAAGGTTGCCATCTAACTCCCAAGAGTGCGATCCCTTTCAACTGAGTAGGACTATATGAGAGAAGGAAGTGACTTTGAGTGTTGAGTTCTGTGAGGCTAAACTATAAAAGAAGGGACAGGAACAGGTTTTTTTAGGTGTTGAGACAGGGCCATATTGCATTATAGAGGAATGGGTGGGAATAGTCAGGGGGGAACTCAAAAGAGAGATAAAGATACTGGTGATGAGGGGTCAGTGATCCTTTGACCATTTTGCATTCAGCTTCCTCTGTCGAATGTAATTTGTATTTATTCTCTTTGTTTTATTTTAGTTATGCATTATCTTGTAGCTCCGACGTTTTGACACAGCGTGATTGCTTATTTTCAGAATGACATGGTAGGGTAGGTGTGAAAGGCTAGATCTGGCCAGTTTGAACATAGAACAGGGAGAATGTCTTGGTTGGATATGGGGTTTGGTTTAAATGCTAAAGAGTTGAAGAACAAGAAGTAAATATGAGAGGGCGGGGAGGGGAGGCAGGAAGGGTTGGTGGGTAGACATTGTAAGCGTGTATTGGAATAGAGAGGGCTGGTTAGGGGTAGATATGTGTGGGTGTATATGTACACATACATAAACACACATGACAACCCACTTCATCTAGATTTTTATGTTATAAAATTCAGTGTGTGATGTTGTCTTAAATATGACTAATATAGTGAAGCAAGGCTGCTAAATTGACCAGGACTCAACACAGGGGCCTAACTCAATGCTTGGAATGTTGTTACAGTTGGTCTTCTGACTTTAAAATAGAAACATGTGTAAATATGAATTGGTGCCACAGAATTAGTAAATAAATATCATAGAAGTGCAAATAAATATCCTTACTGCTTGTGTTACACACACACACACACACACACACACACACATACCTGCACGTGTGCACATACACACACACACATCCACTCACGTTACCTTATGTAAATCCATTATATATCACATGACATGCATCAGAGGAATTTTTCTAATAACTTTCTCTATCTTTAGTTCAAAAGAGCAACTACTAAGGGTGATAACTAATTATTAAAACTCTTGTTCTAGTTATTCTATACTGAAGATATTTCTGACAGTTTATAGAAATAGTTGGCTTGTACTCATAGCATACTTAACATTCATCTTTAGACCATCCAGATATGAGTGTGTCTGATAAAGTCTTCAGTATGGCTTCTTTATATGTTTCTCAGTGTCAGGTTATCTTCAACCCTAACCCCTGTTATCTGCCTGTGGGTGGGTGAGGTGTAGCAGTTTAGTCTTACTGGGAAGATTGTTTTGACTTAAAATCTAAATGTGAGATTACATGATTAAGGAGCCAACTCTTGTGACCTTCAGCCTTCATCATGGCCTTTGTATATCTGCTGTGTTTTCTGGTTTAGACGGTGACATTTTGCTAGTCAGTAAAATCTAGCCATTATCATCACCAGTAAAGGCGATGCAGTCCTTTTAGTAAGAATACAAAACAACCAAACCAAAATAACATTGAGATTTTCAGTTTATGTCTTAATGCCCCCTCCCTGTCCCTTCCTCTCACTTTTTCCCCAACCATAACCCTCACCTAGACCCCCATTACATTCATTAAGACCCCCTAACTCCATATCTGCCAATGATCACCATGGCTCAGGAATTTCAAGATAGCAGGTCTGTTGCCAGGCCTTTGAACTCTGCCCAGACATCTAAACAATATTACTGTTAGATTTTTACCATTTTTAAGACAATGAAGAATATTCTCTCATATTTTGATGATATTTTTTCTAAACTATATCAAAATCAATTAGGATGTCTTTCGTCACACATCTGTGACCTCTTCGGTGACACTTTCCATCTTTGTGTGTGCTTTTTTTCTGCTTATTCCATTCTGTTTGGAATAAGCAGAGTAAGAGCACACATGAAGACAGAAAGTGTCGCTGAGGAGGTGACAGATGTGTGACAAAAGATTTTCAGACAATAGACATGAATTCAAAGACAGCCACAACAAAATGCTGAATTATTCAACCCTGTATCATTTCTATTTGGTTTATCTCCCTCACATCATCACCTTCGCTGCCTTTTTTCCTTCCAGATTCTTCTAAGCAACAAATAGATCTCCCTTACAGTCTGTCCCAATTCAAATTTCCTTACCATCTTGTTTAGAGCTTCAGTGAGAATACAAGTTCACCTGTGGTTCTCAGTCACCTGCTTACACGGTCTGCTGATCCATAGCAGCTCATCTTGCTCGTGATTGTCGACCAAATCACCACAGATTGTCCGAGCAGATGTAGCCTGGGTTTGAAGCAAGTTCTAGGGAAGGCTTTAACAAAAGCCAAGGGGTGTCTCACTCCCAGTGGTCTTCCTGTATTAACCCAGAATTTTTAAAGGCCCATGATATTGTTAGATAGTTGTTCACCCATCTTTTTGATGGATCTTATTTGTTGTAGCGACCTTCCTCATCAGGCAAGTCTAGTTGGGGTTAAATCGCCAATTACCTGACCATGCAATAGTTTGTACTGGATTCCGTGTTACCAGTTGCACTCATGAGAGACCTCACAAGTGACCAAAGTTGACTTTGTAATAATGTACAGAGAGGTTCAACTCCCTATCAAGGGATGTGGACAAGATGTCTTCTACAATGGCTTGACGTCAACAGAAAGTATGTGAGAGGCCAGTTTGTCCCTAGGTTTAACCCTACCATCACCTGATCTCCCTCACTCAGCTTAAGTGGAACCATCCACTCTGGATGTTTTTTAATAGCTTCCCATGAACTTTAAAGTTCCTTCCTCTCCCTTCGTTTTCACGGGTTGATTTCTCCCACATTTTCAACATTCCAGATATGATTTATAATCCTTTTGTCTTGTTCATGGTACCAAGAACTACTTCAAATGTTCTGATAATTGGAGCTGGTTTTAATGACATCCTGTAATGACAGAGCTTAGGACAAGAGAGCAGGCCGGAAGTAGGAAATGCTTTATTTAATCATGTTGACATTGCACAGTAGGAGTATTAACAGAAATTAAACATACTTGAGCGTCACTGTCATCGTTATCCTAACGAGCTGGTAGAATTGTTAGCACACGGGACAAAATGCTTAATTGTATTTTGTTTCCAGGTCAAATTCTGCTGAGGTCAACTTTGCCTTTTATCCTTTTGGGGTCAATAAAGTTAGCACCAGTTGAACAATGGGGTCAATATAATCAACTAGCCCTTTCACCCAAAATTTCAGGATGGCAAGCTGGCAGAATTGTTAGCATGATGCTAAGTGGTATTTCGCTAGTCTTTATGTTCTGAGTTCAAATTCCACCATGGTCAACTTTGCCTTTTATCCTTTTGGGGTCGATGAAATGAGTACCAGTTACACACAGGGGTCGATATAATTGACTGGCCCCTCCCCCAAAATTTCAGGCCTCGTGCCTATAATAGAAAGGATTATTATTATTATAAAATTCTTATGTATGGCTAACAAATGAGGGGTACGGCAGCAAAGGAAGACTTGTCAAATAGGTATGAGGGTAAGTTGAAGTGATCCCTAAAATCTCTACAGCTTAACTTGGGCATCTTGGGGAAGTCATTGCAAAGATCGATCTGCATGGCGTAAAATATATCAGGATGCATCCAAACAATTTGAGTTGAAGAAAAAGAACAATAAAAGAACTCTATCCTGCAACCAACAAACACATTTGCCCAATTCCAGACAAAATCAAAAGCCTGAATGTCCTCATTGCGACTTCAGAGCAAAATCCATCCCTCAACTCAAATTGCATTCACACATCCATCACAAACAGAGGCAGCTTCTTAGCGCTTTTTGTTTTTGTTTTTTTCTTTCTATTATTCTCTTTAAGTCCTCTCCTTCAAACATGCATAATAATAATAATAATAATAATAATAATAATAATAATAATAATAATTATTATTATTATTATTGTGGTTGGGAGAAACTTAAAAGCTTTACTCTCTTTTATTCTTTTACTTGTTTCAGTCATTTGACTGCAGCCATGCTGGAGCACCGCCTTTAATTGAGCAACTCGACCCCGGGACTTATTCTTTTGTAAGCCCAGTACTTATTCTATCGGTCTCTTTTGCCGAACTGCTAAGTAACGGGCACGTAAACACACCAGCATCGGTTGTCAAGCAATGCTAGGGGGACAAACACAGACACAAACGGGCTTCTTTCAGTTTCTGTCTACCAAATCCACTCACAAGGCATTGGTCGGCCCGGGGCTATAGTAGAAGACACTTGCCCAAGGTGCCATGCAGTGGGACTGAACCCGGAACCATGTGGTTGGTTAGCAAGCTACTTACCACACAGCCACTCCTTCGCCTATTTGTAAAAATAGCTTTGTAAAAAAAAAAAGTACTTTGTGTTCTTTGTTTCACCTCTTTAACTCCTGAGATGAACTTTATTTTATTGGCCTCAAAGAATGAAAAGCAAAGTACTCAAGTACTTGCCTCCATGGCATCGCTTCATTCCCTGTCCCACCTAAAAAAAAAAAAATTGCTGGCCTTGTGCTTAAATTAGAAACCATTCTTCTTCATGTTCTTAACATTAAATCTCAGATTTAGCATTTTGAGTTCTTTAAGTTGCCTCATGATGGTCTTGGAAACTGACTGTCCCAAGACTCTGTGTGTGTGTGCAGACAGATACACACACACACACACACACTCAACTATTTCTGTCATCCTATCCTCTTCATCTCCTTCCTCCTCTTCCACTCTATTCCTACTCAGGCATGGCTATGTGGTGTGGTGAGATGTTTGCTTCCCAACCACATGGTTCCGGGTTCAATCTCACTCCATGGCATTTTGGGCAAGTGTCTCTTCTATTATAGCTTCAGGCTAACCAAAGCCTTGTGAGCAGATTTGATGGACAGAAACTGAAAGAAGCCTGTCATGTGTGTGTGTGTGTTTCACCACAGCTTGACAACCAGTGTTGGTTTGTTTATGTACCCGTGACTTAGCAGTTCAGTGAAAGAGATTAATAGAAGAAGTACCAAGTTTTAAAAAAATGAGGCCCAGGGGTCGATTCATTTGACTAAAAATTCTTCATGGCCGCAGTCTAATGACTGAAACTAGTAAAAGATAAAAGATTCTCTCACAATTAAGGAAGGGTGAGGGTTTGTGTGCATAAAGTCCCTGGTTGCAAGTGACAACCATTCCTAATCGTTAACAGCTTCGTTACTCATCATTTTCTTAATTGCTGGGTAATTAAGATGTCTTGATCTTAGTCTTCTATTATTATTCCATTCACATTTGTATTGTATTATAATCTTTGCCTTGTTTCAGCCATTGGACTGTGGCCATGCTGGGTCCAAAGAAATCAACCCTAGTACTTTTTCCTTTTAATGTTAGTACCTACCCTATCAGTCTCTTTTGGCGAACCACTAAGTCACTGGGATGTAAACACACTGACTCTAGTTGTCAAGCAGTGGTGGGAGACAACACACACACACACATATGAATGATGGGCTTCTTTCAGTTTCCATCTACCAAATCCACTTGTACAGCTTCGGTTGGCCCAAGGCTATAGAAGACACTTGCCCAAGGTGCCATGCACCAGAATTGAACCTGAAACCGTAGAATTGGAAAGCAAACTTCTTACCATATAGCCATTTGTATAAGAATATTAATAAACTCCATTATTTGTGACTGGTCCTTCATTGACCCCAGAAAAGTCAAAGTCAACTTTGTTAGGGTTTGAACTTGAGTGTAACATAAAGGCAAATAATGCACCAAATTTTTTGGTCAGATGCTCTGCTGATTCTTGTAATAAAGAATATTTTTAGCAGCAGCAGCGTGTGTGTGTGTGTGTGTGTGTGTGTGTGTGTGTGTGTGTGTGTGTTGTGTGTGTGTGTGAAGATGTTGCTTAATGAAGTAAGTTGTGCTTACATGTACTTGTATGTGCAGGTGTGGCTGTGTGGTAAGAAGCTTGCTTCCCAACCACATAGTTCCAGGTACCTTGGGCAAGTATTTTCTGCTGTAACCTCAGGCCAACCAAAGCCTTTTGAGTGGATTTGGTAGACGGAGAAGAAAAGAAGCCC
This sequence comes from Octopus sinensis, assembly GCF_006345805.1. NCBI lineage: Eukaryota > Metazoa > Mollusca > Cephalopoda > Octopoda > Octopodidae > Octopus > Octopus sinensis. The sequence continues at coordinate 205,243,372 of NC_042998.1, read as the reverse complement.
GTCATGTATATATATATATATAATCAAAATAAGCAACAAGAATGACTCCAGTAATTTGGTACGATCGTTTCATACTACATCATTTTATTAAATGTTGTAAGTATTACAACAGTTTTAAAATGCTGAGCACTCATCAGCCAATTATAGAGGTTTTCCATTAATACAAAAATTTTCATATCAAGTGGCAACATTATAGAGAAGGTAGATATATAGACAAAGATGTGGATTTAAATTTTAAGAACATTTGAGGTAGTGGAGCCCATCAACTGACTGACTAAGATTCAGTTGTTCCAGACTACTGTAAGGTTCTGAGAATGAAGAACAAATGAGAGGAGACAATAAAGATTTTCTATTTATAGAAATGGGGTAAAGGGGATGTCATAGCTCCATATAAGGAATTTATGTGGAAGACAGCATTGTCACAACTAATTGCCAATTACTACTATTTGATGAACAGATTCAGTGTTAGGAGAACTAGGTCAAAGTCAAATGGTCACAATAACATTCACAGAGAATGCAGAGACCTTACAAACCCTATGCATATCAACACAGCAGTTGGTCTATAAGTTCCAAGTACTTTGACACGTTAGAATAAAGGAAAAAATCTAAATCTAAAATTTATTCAAATTTGGAGAAAGAGACTATTACTTATTATGAGTAGGCATAGTACTTATAAACTGGGGTGGGGGGGAAAGCCTTAATAATCAAGTGAACATATTAGGGGTCAAAATATATACTAAGAAAGATGGAAGGCCTCCACAACGGTGGAGTTACGATTTCAGGAGGACGATTGGGATCACATGGATGAGAAAGGTGTGATCCAGAGAGGAGTGGACAGCGTGCTGTGACCAGCGGTGTCAAATGGACGCCCAACGGACTGGTCAGTCAAGGTGATATATATATATGTTATGAGAGGTAATGGTGACAATAAGACCCAAAGGTGTCAGGTAATGCTGAGTAAGTGCTATGGGCAGATTATACTTAAGCTCCAGGTTCGGTGATTATGCAAATGAGGAGTCCAACGTAGGTCATATATCAGCATGCATATATATATAAAAATTAACAGAGTGGGCTAAAAATCCAAAGATTTCAGAACATTTGTAAAGAGAAAGTCTTACAGCTGTTTCCGGGATATTTTATATATCCCTTCATCGGAAACAGTGTGAGAAAATGGTTAAGCAATACTTATTCTAGATAAGATATGAAATAGAGAGTGAAGTGCAGGAATGAAAACAAGATCTGCAGGGATATTGTATCTTCCTGTGCCTTGTGTGTAAGTTCCAATAGTATATAAAATTGGTCATTCCAAGCATAGAGTTTGTACACGGTGTTATTGGATTGAGGGTTTTTTTGAAGTGACTTAAAAGTTGGGAATGTGTTTGTAAGGTCAAAATTCACTTGTCCCTGACGAAAAATACTTCTCCAGTACTGTTCTGACCTCGTCTACAGAAATCATATTTTTCCTGTCCAAATGATTTTGAAGACTGTGGAATAAATGATAATCAGATGGGGCAATGTCTGGTGAATATGGTGATGGGGCATTGTTTCTCATTTAAACTGCTCCAACCTTTGGAATGTCATCCTCGCTGTATGTGGCCAAGCATTATCCTGATGGAAGAACACCTTTTGTCTTGATACCAATGATGGTCGTTTTTCTTCTAGTGCTGACTTAAGCCACTCAAGCTGTTCATAGTAGCTCTTTGTTATCGTTTGGTTTGGGTTTAAAAGTTCAAAGTGGAGTAAACCTTTCATATCCCACCAAACAGATGACACTTTACGTGGGTAACGACCTTTAGCCTGGGGTGCCTGTGTTTCTCCTTTCCCTTCCCAGTGTCTTCTGTGCTTGACACTTTTATAGAGAACTCATTTCTTGTCACCAGTCACTATTCAGTCCCAAAAAGATTCATTTGTGAGATGTGACAGCAGAGAAGTGCACACATTCACTCTCTGCATGCAATTAAGCCTGGAAAGTTTGTGAAGAACTCATTGACCCAGTTTGCTGACTTTTCTCATGGCCCACCAGTGTCGAATGGTTAAATGAGCAAATCCAAAGTTCTCTGCTAGTTCCTCATCAGTTACAATGGGATTTTGTTCTACCAAGGTCATCGAGCTCTTCATATCCTCCAGGATGTAGCTGTATATTCCAGCTCGGAGTTTCTGGAGCCAGTGTTGATGCTGGCTTATGCTTATTGTCCGATCCCCATACACTGCATTAATATTCCTTGCACTTTACATTGCATTGTTGCCTTTATTGAACTCAGAAAGCAAAATATGCCAAATATGCTCCTTTTCACTTTCATTATAACTTTGAAAAAAACTGTTAAAATCAAACTGCACTCTTCAAAACTTGCACTAAGAATAAGGTAAAATTACTCCCTGCTTTTATAGCAAGTTGATGCAGGGAGTTTATCCTGTCATTCTCTGAGTTTTTGTTCATGCAATTGAAAAAACCACATTATTTATGGGATGACTCAATGTGTGTATATATATAAGAATTTTTTGCGTAATAAGATAAAAACCAAGACTGTATAGTTATTAGAGGATTTATAGATAGGTCTTACAGCTGTTTCTAGGATATTAATTAATAATAATATCCCTTCCTCGGAGACGGTGTGAGAGGATGGTTAAATCATAATTAGTTTCGATGTGATATAAATAGAGAGTGGGGTGGAGGAAGGAAAATAGATGTAAGATATGTATGGGTATTGAAGTTGTAAATCCATTTTTTAGGCATAACGGTATATATGCAATATTCCAATATCGTTTGAGTAAAATCCAAAAGTCCAACAAAGTTTAATATGAGTCCTTCCAAATATAGAATTTATAAGCAATGTAAGATTCCCTTATGGGTGAGATCCAGCAGATTTTTAAACTTGGTCATTCTCGGTAGGGAATTTGTATACTGTGTTGCAGAGTGCAAGGTTTTTATTTAAAGTGACCTAGAAATAGGGAGTGTATTGGTATGGTTAAATACCAAATATATATATATATATATATAGATGATGATGATGATATAGGCAGTACTCCAGCATGGCTGTAGTCAAGACTGAAACAAATAAAAGTATGTCTGTGTGTATGTATGTGTGTATATATATATATACACATATATATATATTTGAGTTAATTTGAGGAAGTCATATCCTTATTCGGGATTATAGAATCCAAGGTATTCCACTGGTTTAATCCCTATGTCTTCTCCATTTTCTTCTTGTCCCCCTAGTATATATATATAGTGACACCTTCACATGTTTATCCCTTTTGCTTTGACCTGCTCCACCCTGGCCCAGCTCTTCTGCCTATTTTACATTTAAACTGGCCAGATCTGGTCTCTCACACCTACCCAACAAAGTCATTCTGAAAATAATGAATCGCCAAAATCCTGAAGTTACAAGATAATGCAGGATTAATTCACAACAATATAAATAAATAATCAATGTTTAAAGGGTTGACGCCAGGTGAGCCCTGAGCCAGGTGAGGCCTTTGACCAGATAGGTTTCAGCCTCCCATTACTCTGCCTTTTTACAGGCCATTGTAGATCTGGAACCAGTTCAATGGTTTTCAACCGTTTATTTATTTATTTATTTTTTGGTACTCTGATCAGATCCCAAACTGTAACTTTTTAGGGGGCCACAGTAAAAGATAGGTTTTATTAAAGAAAAGTTTATTTATAGGGAGAAGACTGTCATGGTGGCATGCGGCCCTTGGGACCATTTGGGGTTGAGAACCACTGAGGTTGATTGTCTCAGATATTCATCTCTTTTCAAGACAGTAGGAGATTTAGTTGCTGTTTCTAGCAGACTGAGTGACTGCCTACAAGTTAATCTTGTTTGGCTGGCTGCATTGCTATTTTTAACTGGAGCAGAAATTACCTTGAGGTATTTGGGTAGGAATTTAGAATCAAGTCTGGTGAGAGATTACATAACAGAGTGGAAGGTCTAGTTGCTGGCTTACAGGTGGAATGGTAAATATTGGGTGGGAAGGGGTGGGGGGAGACAATGGAATGACAGAAATAGTTGAGTGCCAGATTGCAGCATGGCTGGGGGAAGGGTTTGTTTTAGGATCGGTGTGTGTGTAAGTGTGTGAATGTTTCTGGGTGTGTGTGTGTGTGTGTGTGTATATATATGAATATTTGTGTGTGTGTGTGTGTATATATATGAATATTTGTGTGTATGTGTGTGTGTATATATATATATAGGATCTGTTCACTTTGACCGGCAGATATAAAAAATAATTTCTTTGTAACTAAACACTTATAAACTTCATATACTGGTAGAATGTGTCACATAAATCGTTTTCTCTTGGTGTTCTTGAGAAAATTCTGTATTTTGTAAGCTATTTGTTGTTAAATTTCTCGTATTTCGGCAATTTCAACCAGTCAATGACGTCTGTTGAGGTGAATACAATTACTGCTGTTGTTTGTCAGCAAGAAGTTCCGGTGGTGTACATTTTACCAATATATGAAGTTTAAAAGTGTTTAGTTACAAAAGAATTTTTTTTTAAAAATCTGCCAGTCAAAGTGAAAAGATCCCAAAGATCTATCTATGAATATTTGTGTGTGTATTTGTCTCTATATCATCCTCATCCTCAAACCTGCATGTTCCACGCTGGCCTGGGTTTGACGGTTTGACAGGGACCTATGAGTCCAAGGACTGCACCATGCTCCTATGTCTGTTAGGGTTTCTATGGCTAGAATGCCCTTCTTGCAAACATCAGCCCCTTTACAGAGGGGGACTGGGAGCCTTTCCTTGTGCCACCAGCACTAATTAGGTCATGTCAATGTGGTAAGCCTACAAAGCCTGCAGAATGGGTGGGAGATACAACCTCACGTTAAATAGGGGTTGAGGGAAGAGGTAGAGCAGGTTCATGTTGCAGAGGGGCTGCACGGCTACCCCCATGTAGAAGAGATTGAGAATGAATTAGAAGAATCTTCAAAAAGATAGTGGTCATGAGGGTATCTAGGTGGTACCCCAGGTTACCAGGTGCATAAGCTGTTATAAAGTGTATGGTTGGGATGGGGGTCGGGATAGGAGAAATGGTTGAGAAGAGAGGTAGGTTGGCAATCTCTGCAAACATCAGATGTTACTGCCACACAGCTTTGGGTATGCTTTCTCATATGCTTGAAATGACAATAGAATCTAACGAAGGACTTATTTAAACAATCACCTGAGGAGGTGCATTGTACACTTTGGATGCATGACAATGACTACACAACATCACACCAATAAACTAAAGGTGTAAAAATGTGTTGAAACAATTGTAGGGATTTTAAATGTTGTTCATTCCATTTTCTATCATTCCTCTCTTTCTTGCTATATATATATATATATATATATGGATATATCTATGTATCTGTTAAGGGCTCCTTAGTGGTTACAGGTTAGAAACACATAAGGAAGCCACTTTGTGATTGCTGATCTTACTAAAACAGCAGTCAAAATTACCTTCAATTACACACATCATAATGACCCCTCCACCCCAAATTCATATATGTTGTGTCTTGCACGACCCTGATATGTCCCGCATTATAACGACGACGTATTCCGTCATCTGCATGACTGGCCCCTGAACAGTGTGCCTCACCAACTGACTTCCCTCATTGTGTCTGTCCATTGTTTATTTGGTGGAACAGTCCACTTCTCTCGCTCGGGGGTGTCCTCCACAACAGTATATTACGTGGCCTTGAGTAACATGATACTGGGAAAAGATATTAACATGATGGTCATAGTTGAACGAACAGCTTTAATGTTTGGCCCACTCGATGAGGATTGGCCGACCTCACCTAGTTATGGTCTTTATTTGCCAAAATGTCGTTGACATATATGGCAAAACTGTAAAGTGGTGGTGGCCATGGAGGTGGTGCTGTTCAGATATCAGCCGTTGACACTCCTGGCCTCTCCCTATATTTAAGTATTCCTTATAATTGTTGCTGTTGTATATAGTCATGAATTTCTTTTACTTTTTTTCCAATTTCTGAGTCAGGAGAGAAGAATTCAGTGCCTAAGGCTGGTGAGGAGGACAGGGAGGGGTGTCCTTAACAGGGTTCTCATCTCAGCCTACCTCACACCATCCTTCATTCTATGTCACAAACTTCTTGTTTTAAAAAGGTCTTAATGAAAATGTCCCTTCAAAATATCCCGTGAATTTATGTTGCAAAGCCCTTAATAATAATGACAGTTATTATTCTTCACTATTTCCCAAATTAGCTGCAACAAAGGTTTGCAAGGAATTAAGCGAGTATGCTCCGCTGGATGTGTAATGTCAGTGTGCAGACACGACAGAGTGTAAGCGCCCTGAGAGAAAGGTTGGACATAAGAAGCATCAGATGTGGTGTGCAAGAGAGACAACTGCACTGGTATGGTCATGTGGTGAGAATAGATGAAGAAAGCTGTGTGAAGAAGTGTCACACCCTAACAGTGGAGGGAACCTGTGGGAGAGGTTCCCTGACTGGGCTCCCATGCTGGTGGTACGTAAAGAGCATGGCCTATGGCAGTGTTGCATAACCAGCCCATTTAAGAGTAATTTTCAATCGTCGGGCAATATGCTGTGCTTGAGAAGACCTGTGGAGTCAAGTGAAATCATTGTTGTGGCTGATGCCAGTGCCACCTGACTGGAACCCGTGCTGGTGGCACATAAAAAGCACCATTCAAACGTGGTCGATGTAAGTGCTGCCACTCTGGCTCCTGTGTTGGTGACACGTAAAAAGCACCATTTGAGTGTGGTGGAACGTAAAAGGCACCTGCTACACTCCTGGAGTGGTTGGCATTAGGAAGGGCATCCAGCTGTAGAAGCCTTGCCGAATCAGATTGGAGCCTGGTGCAGCCCCCTGGCTTGCCAATTGTCAGTCAAACTGTCCAACCCATGGAAAGCGGATGTTAAACGATGATGATGATGAAAGGCAGTGAACTTCCACTGAAATGTGGTAAGAAAAGGGTCAGAGTGGAACCTTGTCCCTGAATGTCTGCAACAATACTTTGATGAAAAATTAATTCTCATTGAACCAATCATTTTTATTCAGAAACACAGTTTGTCACTTCAAATGTAACTTAAATTCTGTTAATTTCTTCTGAATGTGAAAAAATGACCCATAGAAGGTCCTTATTTGTGGTCCCCTCATTTCACTAATTCAAAATTGACTTTAGTTGCCCTTTGTTACAAAGTTAAAGGAATATTCACTGATTACTTAGTGCATTCACCCTCTTCTTTTTTACCCTTTTTCTTTCTTTACTTTTTTTCTTCTTTATTCACATCTGCAATGTTTCATAGGAATACAACTGTTCCCACGTATGTGACTGGTATCCTGTTTTGTTGACCTCTGTTGTATTTGTTCTCATGACTGGGTTGGAAGGTCAACATCCTTCCTTGCCAACCTTATCAGGCTCTCCAAGATTGATGGTGGAAAGGGAAGTACTTGTCCTCTTGCCAGAGATTTGGCCCCAAATTCTTGCAATTACGTAAGGACCCAAGAATCAGGTAATGGAGGCCATTTTGCACTGTTTTTTCTGTCAACTGAATTCCAAATTTGGTTGACCTGAGGCTGTAGTCGAAGGCATTTGCCCCAAAAACCACAAATGGAATTGAACCTGAAATCTTGGTAGTTGAACTGTGAATGAAAATGGCTGTAACTACCACTAGGCATTTTGTTTTTTTCATCTTGTCTGCTCCAAAATTGTGACTCTTTAACAAAATTAGAAATATTTTCAATGGGTTGGCAAGGTGGCACAACCTTTAGAATGCCAGGCAAAACACTTGACAGCATTTCATCTGTCTTCATGTTTGGAGTCCAGGCTGACTTGGCCTGGCGCTAGGGTCGATGTAATCAACTTATCCGCTTCCCTGAGATTGCTGGCCTTGTGTCAAAATTTGAAACCAACATTTTGAATCAGTTTGGAGTGGAGTTGTGGGGGGGGGGGAAACTGATACAAGAGTCTTCCTTCTGAACCCAACCCACAAACTGGATGCTTTTGATCTGAGTTCAATTTCTGCTGAATTTGACATTTACTTTTAATGAGGACATACAAAGGGTTTGGCCAGCTGTAGCAGTCTGCCATCAAACTATGCAGGTATTTCATGTCTTGTGTCAAACAACACTTCCATTACCTCTTTCAACAGTGGTGTTACCATTCCATACAAACTCCCCCCCCCCCCAACTACATTTTTATTCTTCCTTCTACACAACCTGACATTGGAAAGGAAACATCTCACATCTTCACATTGTGTCTGCCATGTTTCACTTCCCTTCTCCTTGTTTTATTGTTTTCCCTCTCTTTTCTGCCAAATAATTCACTTCCGTTCCCATTGGAATTTTCTTCCTTGGTGAAAATATGGCTTTCTCAACATCCCTTCTTCCATTGCATCCTTTCACTCTTCCATTGTTAGACCAAATTCCTTGTAGTTTTTAGTTTCAGTCTGTTCTGTTCAGTATTCAAATCCCACGGAGGTCAGTTTTACCTCTTCTTCCAGGGTCCAAGAAATAAGGGTACCAGTGTTGTACTGCGGTCAGTTTAACACTTTCATTACTGTATTTGTTTTGAGATGCTCTGTGTTTCTTTCAATTAATTTTAAATATAACAAAGAATTTAGTAAAATAACTTAGTTATCATTCAGCTCAGTGTTAGGAACCTAAATTGTGACTAAGATTTGGTGGAAGATTTTAATTCAAAACATATGAAAACAAAACATTTGTACTACAGAGCCAGAGACAGTTTCAGCCGGGTTGGTAATGAAAGGGTTAATCAACTGATACTACTGTTGCCTCAGTTTCTTCAAGCAAGATCCCTGCCAGAGAATTCCAAAGGAATCTTCTAAATGGTACTCACAGTGCAGCGTTCCTGTATGATCCCAGTTATAAACTTTAAAAGGGATTATCTCTTAACACCTAAGACTCTTCTCTTTGTAATTCAATCCATCATTCGATGTTCTCACAAAGAAACTGTTGCCAAAACTCCTTCGCTCATTTCTTGTAGGTCCTTCTGATCGTGTGCAGTGTTTCAATTGTGGACTGAAACTTGACCAATGGGAAGCTACTGACAATGCCTGGGATGAACATAAGAAATATAAATGGGATCAGTGTTCCTTTGTTAAGGAAAGATACAATTGCTATTTGTCTCGTCAGGTAAGCTTTCTTTCAAGTTCGTTGCCGCCTTCTTGTCTTGAGGTCAATTTCTCTCATGAAACCTCGTTAACTTTAAAATGGTGATGGCTTCTATATTTTATCTTTTGTTTCTATCATTAGATTATGGCCATGCTGGGCACAGCCCGGAAGAACTTTCAGCTGAATTGACCCCAGCACATTTTTTTTAAGCCTGGTACTTAGTCTGATGTTTTTTTTTTTTTTGCTGAATCACTAAATTACAGGCATCTAAATACACCAACGCTGGTTGGGAAGCAGTGGTGAGGGACGGGGACACACACACACATACACACAAAACCCTATTTGCTTGGAAGATTCTTATGTATTCAATTCTATTGATGTATTTATATATTCTGCTTTCTTCACTTTATTCTTTCATGGTATATATTCCAAGATATTTTTTTATCAAATTTAATCCTTTATAAACTTATAATACTACTTTGACTTCACATATCACTAATATTATCTATATGAATACTTATGTTTTTATCTGTAATTGATTATTTATAACTTTTAGGATGTATTATCTATTTACATCCTACATCTTGTATGTAATGCTTATATTTTGTTTTTCTTTTCAAATATTCTCTGATTCACTTTGAAATTCTTATAATGGTCTTAATATTCTCAAAATGCTGCTAATTTTTTACATCATTCAAACATTTACGAATATATTTATCCTTCATTATTTTCTACTCTTCTGCTTGTGTCTTATAATTTTATACTTTTATAATTATCTTTATTATTCCTTTATAATTAAAATTTAGTTATGGCTGTATTTTCATTTAATTGCTTTTTGGTCTTTTAATACTTTTTAATTACATTTTTTTTTTCCATCTCTTATAAGATTTTTTGTATCTTCACTATTTATCCTTTCTTAATATCTTTTATTTTTATTGTGTCTCTCTCTGTTTATCTTGAAAACCACTCAAGTCTTTTTATTTCTCTTCCGGTTGTCAGTTCTGTTCAGTTATTTGACCAGGCATAGTTAGTCCCACTATATACGCTTCATCCTATATAAATTTCTCTCCTTTATCTACTATTCACGTCCCCTCTTTATCTTTTAAGGATTTCTTTGGACTCGAACTGGGTTACTCTTTTACTTGTTTCAGTCATTTGACTGCGGCCATGCTGGAGCACCGCCTTTAATCGAGCAACTCGACCCCGGGACTTATTCTTTTGTAAGCCCAGTACTTATTCCATTGGTCTCTTTTGCCGAACCGCTAAGTAACGGGGACATAAACACACCAGCATCGGTTGTCAAGCAATGCTAGGGGGACAAACACAGACACACAAACACACACACACGCATATATATATATATATATATATATATATATATATATATATATATATATATGACGGGCTTCTTTCAGTTTCCGTCTACCAAATCCACTCACAAGGCGTTGGTCGGCTCGAGGCTATAGCAGAAGACACTTGCCCAAGATGCCACGCAGTGGGACTGAACCCAGAACCATGTGGTTGGTAAGCAAGCTACTTACCACACAGCCACTCCTGCACCTACAGCTATTTAAAGAATGAAAAAAATAAAATAAAGTAGCCTTATCTCAGAAGTGGGAACATGATATCAAGGTCTCACTCCCTATTTTGCATCCCTTCCCCCCCACTTACCTCCGTTAACTTTTTACATCTTTCCTCTCTTAAAGATAATAAATAAGAGAGCATAACCTTATTTTTTAGAAGTTGAATGAATATTCTTATCCCCTGCACCCTAATCCTTATCCCCTACCCCTAATCCTTATCCCCTACCCACTAATCCTTATCCCCTACCCACTAATCCTTATCCCCTACCCCCTAATCCTTATCCCCTACCCACTAATCCTTATCCCCTACCCACTAGTCCTTATCCCCTACCCACTAGTCCTTATCCCCTACCCACTAGTCCTTATCCCCTAGCCCCTAATCCTTATCCCCTACCCACTAATCCTTATCCCCTACCCCCTAATCCTTATCCCCTACCCACGAATCCTTATCCCCTACCCCCTAATCCTTATCACCTACCCACTAATCCTTATCCTCTACCCACTAGTCCTTATCCCCCACCCACTAGTCCTTATCCCCTAGCTCCTAATCCTTATCCCCTACCCACTAATCCTTATCCCCTACCCCCTAATCCTTATCCCCTACCCACGAATCCTTATCCCCTACCCACGAATCCTTATCTCCTACCCCCTAGTCCTTATCCCCTACCCCCTAATCCTTATCCCCTACCCACTAATCCTTATCCCCTACCCCCTAATCCTTATCCCCTACCCACTAATCCTTATCCCCTACCCCCTAATCCTTATCCTCTACCCACTAATCTTCCTACTCCTATAAATGATCTTCACCTCCCTCCCCACTTCTGTCACCAAAATCTCTTTTCCTATATTAACTCCTAACTTGAACGAGAGTGAATTCATTTTTCTTTTTTTTACTTATCAGAGAATCATCAAGTGCTTCAAACTGGTGATTTTTTGGAATGTTTTTTTATGAATGCGTCATTCGTGTCTGTTCCCCTGATGAAAACGTTTTTTTCTTGTCATCACGTGATATAATAACTCCACTCGTCAAAAAAAAAACCTGTTTGAAACGGCTGTAGTGAACGAGCCATTATCCATCTGTTATTTGTTATTCGCCTTACTTGGAACCTGCTATTAATGCAGATCTGGAGTCTGTTCAGTGCAGTACAATTGGTGCAGCGTGTGTTCCCAAATACAGCCTTGACACTCATAATGTGCTCAGTCAGGTGCAGTTAATCGTATATACAACTGGAATAATAATCCGTCTGTACTTTGGTATGTATGTATATGTTCCTCTGATTTCATTCTGTACATGATTTCCATTTTTTGACCCGACCCAGAGCTTTGCCATTTAAGTACCTAATTCACTTCAATCCTGGACTTTTATAACATGTGTGTGAGTATACACACACACACACACACACACACACACGCACACATAAAGGCTTCATGGGGTTGGGAAGCAAGTTTCTTACCACACAGCCTTGCCTGTACGTATATATATATATATATATATAACATTTATTAATAATATAGAACTATATACAGTATAGTGAAATGGTCCTAGCTGTTATATTTTGAGAAACTTGAAAGAGAATGCTATCAGCAGATTGTCAGACACTTGTTTCAACTATATTTGACCCCCTCAGTGATGAGTACCTCTGGATATTCTGAGCTAAATTGAAAAATATTTGCACAAATCAGTAAATATTTTGTTTGTAGATTTCTGTATCAGCTCAAAGTTGGTCAGAAAACTGTACAGGCTTGAAACGATCTTAGATTAAAATAATGTGTGTGTGTGTTACATTTATAACACTGAAGTCTCTTTGGAAAGTTTCTATGGCAAAATATTGGTTAGTGCTGTTCTGTGTTTGTATATACCCTTTAGCATTTAAACTGGCCATAGAAGTAGTTGATAGCCTCCGTTACCTAGGTAATCAAGTCAGTAGCGGGGGTGGATGCTCTGAGAGCATAGCTGTAGAAACCTTGCCGAATCGGATCAGAACCTGGTGCAGCCCCCCAACTTACCAGTTTTCAATCAATCAATCCATCCAACCCATGCCAGCATAGAAAGCGGAAGTTAAATGATAATGTCTGGCCCAAATATTCTGTTTTATGTTCAAACTACCCTACAATGTTATTCTTAAAGTAATCACATCATCAAATCTCAAAGCTACAAGATGATGTATAGTTACTTCACAACAATGGGAATAAATAATTAATCCAAAGAGTTAATCCAATTCAGTTTCAAATGGGTCTTTTATTGATTAGCTTTAGGTCAAGGTTCTAGTCAGAGGTGACCTGCTTCAACAATGAGAAATGGTTCATAACTTTAAAAAAAATTTTTTATTTTGATTTAAAATGATATAAATTTACTATTTAGACGAGTGTGATCGTTACCTGAGCATGATTGTTACCAGCGTCGCCTTACTGGCACCTGTGCTGGTGGCATGTGTAAAAAGATTCGAGTGAGGTCATTGCCAGTACCGCCTGACTGGCCCCGACCTGGTGGCACATAAAAATCACCCACTACACTCTTGGAGTGGTTGTCATTAGGAAGGGCATCCAGCTGTAGAAACTCTGCCAAATCAAGATTGGAGCCTGGTGTGGCCATCTTGTTTGCCAGCCCTCAGTCAAAATCGTCCAACCCATGCTAGCATGGAAAGCGGACGTTAAACGATGATGATGATGATGATGATGATGATGATGATGTTTGTGTGTGGTGTGTGTGTGTGTGTGTGTGTGTGTGTGTGTGTGTCAGTGTCACATAAAGTAGATTATGGAAACAGATGCACTTTTACAGAAACTAACCTTGCTGTAGATATTTTGTTTAAATGACAATGCAGGAGGTCACAGGTCGGGTTTAGGACCCCTTAGGACCCCCAACTCAGACTGGTTGGCCATGTCGATCGATTTTCCTCATTCGGTCCTGCTTATTGTGTTCTCTCGACTCATAATCCAGGGTTCAAGCTGGCCGACCCTTTGCCTGATGGGGACTGACTGGGATTCTGCTTGACAGGTCACCCAGGAATATACGGACAAAAGGTGGCTGTGGCAATGTGCTTCAATGGCACATGCTCCCCCCACCCCCCACCTGACTTGAGATTTATAACAAAACAGAAACTAGGACGTAGGTATGAATATCTCAAGCTAAATCCATGCAGCTGGGATTGCATTTGTCATCTTTTATTTCAGTTGTTAGGGTCAGAGACTGCGACCCGAACTGGGGCTTAATGAATTGACTCTACCACCTGCTTTTCTTTAAGCCTGCTTCTTATTCTTTCGGTCTCTTTTGCTGAACTGCTAAGTTACAGGGACATAAACACATCAGCACTGGTTGTCAAGCAACCCTAAGCACACACACAATGAGTTTGGGTTGGCCCAAGGCTATAGTAGAAGACACTTGCCCAGGTGTGATGCAGTGGGACTGAACCCAGAACCATGTGGTTGGGAAGCAAGCTTGTTACCCCACAGCCATGCTTGTTTGGGGATGTGCGAAATCTATGTCACATATATTTGAAAAGGATGAAACAGAATCATTGTTTTTTGGCAAAGAATTAATGTAGAATTGAAACAGTGTATCACATACAAGAATACGAAGATTAGGGGTGGAGTGAGAAGTGTCTGTGGAACACTGCAACCGTATCGGTACATTTGGCATTAGTTTGTCATACCATCTGATGGGACTTGGTTACCATTAATCATACTGAACAAACTGAACTTCAATACTTTGGATATGGCCCTGTGGCAGCACTCGATTGACTCAGCCAGTTGACCTGTTTGAATGGTAAATTATGAATTTATTCATTTGAAAGGTAAAGTATTGTTTTAAAATTTAATCTGAGATATATTTGTCTTGTGAAAGATAAAGGCAAAAGAAAATTTGTTAAACATTTTGGTTTTGAATTTAGAAATCTAATGTGAATTATTTTTGGCTATTTTTCAGTTGTTTACAGAATGTAGTCTGTTAAATCGGGACCCCTTTCATCCTTCAAGACGTCCTGGAGATCGTGAGTGTAAACTATCTCGTGAAGAGTCTCAGCCATATTCCTTTGACTTGCCGAGCAAAGAAATATTAAAACATTATTCACCCCTTGCAGAATTACAGTCAAGTTCCTCATCCATCGAATCTTCTAACCAATGTGAATCACTGCAGCAACCGTCTTTGAACCCACCACCAACTTTTATGGTACCTACAACTTCAACACAGGAGAATCTGTCTAAATCCACAGAAACTGTAGCGGCAGCAGCAATTGCCAAAGAACTAGTACCTGTGGCGCCTGCCAAATCCCAATTATCATTGGCTCCCACCATTGGAGCTGCGTATCTTTCTACAATTAGCAGTGGCCAAGAATCAATAAGTTCTTCAAAGTCTGCAACTGCTATGGGTAAGTTGTTTTAATTCAGTCTTAATGGCAGGAACTAATTTTGACTCTTAGTTTTGACTCCACCAATATCTTTCAGAAAGGTGTGACTCTCATAATTCCTACCTTCAAATATCTAAAAATAAGTTGTACTGATTGTTGGCTAATGAACTGTCAAATAATTAACCCTATTAAAGCATTGGATAAATATTTGTCATTATCGACTTAATTACTAATTGAATATTAAAGGGGGGAGTCAGTTTTATCACCCCTTCCTCTAACCCCTTTGTACTACTTGTATTTCTTTCCCCCCATTGTTCCCTATGGGTAGGCCCTCTCTCACTCTGACCTGCCTCTATCTCTCTCCCACCTTCCTTCTTCCTTGTCCTACTGGGCTAGCCAAGTGTCAATCCTCTGTAGTCAGACAGCTATCCCTGTCCCTCTTTCGTACACCAACCTTTCACCTGGCACACAGCTACTTCTCTCGGTTCCTATCCCTCTCTCAGCTGAGAGGTCCTTCGTGATCCCACAGGCACTGGGATCACATTCAGCACCACTGAAGCTACAGTGAGATGAATTGTTAAAGAAATCTACGTCGTTTTTCTCTGGTCGTATAATCCTCATCTTTTTTGCATCCACTTTCTGGCATTGAACCGGTTGAAGAGCCAAGTCTTGCTCCAACGTCTCATGCTTGTCATGGTTTCTACTGCTGGATTTCCTTTCTTAACACCAACCACTTAACAGAGTGGAGTGAGGGCATATTTTCATAGTACCATCACCAGTGAGGTTGACTTGCCATTAGCAAGTCTAACTCCCTCTCTCAAGTACCAAGGTGTCACCAGAGTGTACTGGGTGCTTATTATGGCACCAGTGATGCTGGAGTGGGGGGAGTGAACTTGTAACTTTGCAAAATGAGACACTCGCTTCCAGCCTACCCCCAACCTGATAGAGGAATATGGAGAGGTGGTCAGTGTTGGAAGGAAGAAATAACGGAGGAGGAAAGAGGGTTGAGGAGAACAGAAGTAGTCTCAGGGATTAATGTGAATAGAAGGCAGGAGAAACCCATCACCGGGTCACCCTCCCCGTTACTAGTGTATGTCTGCCATGCTAGCAAGGGTTAGATGGTTTGTTGGGGTCCAAGCCAGGTTTATTGTTGCGGGAGGGTGGTAGGGGAGGAAAGTAAGAGAGATGGTGTTAGGGAAGGGGGTAACGGAGTAGAGGGGGGGGGTCAGGTTGAGAAGGTGGAGGCGCAGTGGGGAGAGTGGTGCATGCACGATATGAAGGACCAGGGCATACCTTTATGGTAACAAATCTTATGATGACAGAAGAGTGAGGGAAGATGGCATAAAGATTGCTGCTCTCCCTCACTCTGGTATCATGATTGAGGAGGAGGAGGAGGAAAGAAGTGCCAAAGGATACGAGTGGTGGAGATACGGAGGGAAGCTGACAACTGAGTCTTGATGGACCCTTAACTTTACACTAGGTTCTTTATTGCTCAACCCATGGATTCTAACCCTTGCTCACTAGTAAAGCCCTCATAAGTGATATATCTACTCCTAATTTCTTGAAATCAAAGCTCTTCTCTAACTAGATTCCTCTTGAAGTTGTCTCACAAGGAATATGGTATCAAGGATGCCTTTTCCTTGGGACCAAGCTAAATTAAATATTATCTCATATGATCCAATTCCTAGGCTATGTTCTTCATTAATTAGTATCTATACCAATAATGTGTATATTTTTTTTTTCTTTCACAGAAATTGAAAGTCTCCGTCAACAATTAGCTAAATTGGAAAATGAAGTTTACTGCAAAATTTGTTTTGAAAATCATATTGAAATAGTGTTTAAACCTTGCAAACACATGGTGTGTTGCATAGAATGTAGCAAGTCGCAGCAACACTGTCCGATCTGCCGAGCTGAAATCAATGAGAAAGAGCGAATCTATCGGCCGTGAGAGCCCAAACCAGTAATGTTCCTTATAACTTATTCCTTGTGAAAAATTAACCTTCTACATTTCTTCGTTGTTTGGATTTCAAAAACAATTACACTTTTTCTCATTCTGCCTGTGTTAACTTAGTAAATGATATCAAATGAAAAATATAACTAATTCTTGTGTTCTTGCCTTGCTTTCCATCATTGTACTGTGGCTATGTTGAGGGCGTTGTCATCAGATGGTTTGAGTGGGACATCTTGAACTTGGTAATTATTTCAATCCTCCTCCTCCTCCTCATCATCATCATATGTTCATTTAGTACATGGTGGCATGAGTTAGATGGGTTGTCACATTGTGCTCTGTTGTTTGTGGTTACTGCTCTGCTAGATGGCTGCAAACTATGTCTTGAGTGTACTTTATCATGGCACCAACACTAGTGAGGTGCCTTGTTCCCTGAAAGACTTAAGATTTCTCTCTATCCTATATTGGCTTCATTCATTTAAAGCAACATGACTATGAGGGTGGAGAGAAAGAAAGATAAGGAAAGTGATAGGGACAAGAGGGTAATAGAGGAGTGAGTAATGGAAGAGAGAGACAGTGATCAGCAGCTGTATGATGGTTATTGGTAAGGGGATTAAATAGACAGACCTCCTTGAATTCTGTTCCAGTTCAGAAAAAGATGTTGGTTTCAAAAGATTTTATTGATATGTTTCAGTGTGTCTGTACGTGGCCTCTACCTGGGATGTAGCCAGTCCACTTATGCATACCTTTCCTTCATGGGACACAAAACTCTACTTGTGAAGACCTGTTGAGGCAAGTGAAAATCGAAATTGATCAACATCAATGGAAATTGCAGCTGTGATACCAGTGCCGGTGGTACGTAAGAGAACCATCCAAACGTGGCCGTTGCCAGCGCCGCCCCGACTGGCCTCCGTGCCGGTGGCACGTAAAAAGCACCATCCGATCGTGGCCGTTTGCCAGCCTCATCTGGCACGTAAAAAGCACCCACTACGCTCACGGAGTGGTTGGCGTTAGGAAGGGCATCCAGCCGTAGAAACATTGCCAGATCAGACTGGGCCTGGTGCAGCCTTCTGGCTTCCCAGACCCCAGTTGATCCGTCCAACCCATGCTAGCATGGAAAGCGGACGTTAAATGATGATGATGATTCTGTGTGTGTGTGAGTGCATATAAGTATGTGTGTGCAGAGGAACATGCATGCCCCGCACCCACATGCATGCCCAGCACCCACAGGCATGCCCAGCACCCACAGGCATGCCCATTGGTTTTTAAAAACGTTAGTCAAAAGTATTATTTAGGAATGTTGTTTTGACAGCAAAGCAGTTCCATGAGTTTGTGATGTTTATAATAATATAACCCCAGGATCCAGAGAAGTGGAGGAGGGGTGGAAGTTTGAGTTTGCAGCAACTGCTTTCACATGTGTTGTTCACAAAGGTTTTCAAACAGAAGGACAGATGTTAAATGATGATGATGATGATCATAAAGAGAAGTGCAATGTTATTACTAGTTCAAATCTGCCAGTGGAAAGTTTGAATTTGTAAACAAGTCATTCACTGTGTTTTGTGATGGAGAGAATTTCTCGCTGTAGACAAATGGTGTAAATACACGTAGACCAGCTCACAGCACTTTCTCTTCACACTGTGAGATGCAAGCATTTCAGAGTGGTTATCTCCTCTTCAGAGGTGCTGCAAGCTGATCAGAGAGACAGTCTCTCTTATGTCATTCCAGTTATTGTACATTGGCTGGTGGTGCAAATCAGTGGCTCACTTTTAATTTATTTACAGTCAGTCATTTGTCTACAGTGAGAGATTTTCTTCGTGATTGAGAAGACCCAGCAAATTAAGTGAGATCACAGCCGTAGCCTATACCAGTGTCGCTTAACCAGCCCACTTAAAAAGTACCTTCTGAATCATCGGTCATCACGCTGTGCTTGAGGAGACCCATTGAGTCAAGTAAAATAAAAAATTAGATCAAATCACAATCAAAAATAGAAATTGTAGTTGTGGCTGATGCCAGTGCTGCCTGACTGGCTCCCCATGCCAGTGGCACATAAAAAGCACCATCTGAACGTGGTCAATGCCAGTGCCACCTGACTGGCTCCCGTGCCAGTAGCACATAAAAAGCACCATCTGAACGTGGTCAATGCCAGTTCCACCTGACTGGCTCCCCATGCCAGTAGCACATAAAAAGCACCCACTACACTCTTCGAGTGATTGGCATCAGGAAGAGCATCCAGCTGTAGAAACATTGCCAGATAAGAGTGGATCCTGGTGCAGCCTCCTGGCTTGCCAGTCCCCAGTTGAACCGTCCAACTTATGCCTGCCTGGAAAACGGACGTTAAAGGATGATGAGCATAAAACACAGTGAATAACTTATTTACTTGCCACTGAACTTGCCCCTGGCATATTCAAGCTGGTAATAGCATTGTATTTATACTCATCACTGCTTGGTGCTCCCACCTCGTAATAAAGAGAAGTGTTTTCTTCACACTTTCATATTTCAAAAAGTATTCAGGCAGTTTCTAGAGAAAGCCAGGCTCAGTTTGCTGGCTGGGGACTGGAAATGAGCGACTCTGAGTCCTGGAAATTGGAGCCTTTCAGTTGTATTTTATTTAAGAATACTCTGTTTATGACCATCAAACATTGGGCCTCACTGAGGCAGTGACCAGTGACCAAGACCTTTGGAGATATGCTGTGCTTGAGAAGAGCTGACATGCCAAGTGTGACCATAACCCATGGCCATAACCACTTATGAGTACCCTTCATTCATTGGACTATAAACTTTGCTTACGAAGACCTGTTTAGGCAAGTGACATCAAAATCAAAATCACTGACATGGCCAATGACAGTAGCGCCTGTTAAAAGCACTATCCGAGTGTGACTGTTGCCAGGGCCACTGACTGGCTCCCGTGGCGGTGGCCTGTAAAAAGCACCATTCGATCATGATTGTTACCAGCGTTGCCTTACTGGTACATGTGCTGGTGGGACGTGAAAAGCAACATTCAAGCGTGGTTGTTGCCAGTGCCACCGGACTGGCTCCCATGCAAGTGGCACGTAAAAAGCACCTTTTGAACGTAGTCCTTACCAGTACCGCCTGACTGGTCCTCGTGCAGGTGGCACATAAAAAGCACCCACTACACTCTCAGAGTGGTTGGTGTTAGGAAGGGCATCCAGCTGTAGAAACTCTGCCTGATCAGATTGGAGCCTGGTGCAGCCATCTGGCTCGCCAGTCCTCAGTCAAACCGTCCAACCCATGCCAGCATGGAAAGCAAACGTTAAACGACGACAATGATGATGATGAAATTGAAGTGTACAGTATTATATTTCCATTGTGACTGATCTTGGTTTTGCGGTGGGGGGCTTCAACGGAGTGTCAGGTAACAGTCTGATTATGTAACTCTGTATTCTTCAATTATGGCAGTTATGGAATGAAAGAGAGTGACTGGTCTCTATTGTTGCAGGTGAACAGAAAGAAACCAATCAGGAAGATGAGCCGTAATGGATATAGAATAACTACGCTTCAATTAATTTACCCACTCTACAGTCAAATGAATGAGTGCATTTTTCCTGACTTTTGAATTCTTAGACAGTATGTGTGTGTGTGTATATATATATATATATATATATATATATATATATATATAAGAGGTCTGATTAATAAGTATTCGGGCAGTTGCCATAGTAACGAAGCTAAAGCACAGAGAGCAAAGCCGCTTGGCAAAGACTGACCTGGAATTCTGCCGTGCATTCACACTAAGTTTTAATGTTCTAGCTCACTTCCTCTGTTTACAACAGTGCTTGGAAGGAAGGTGTGTAGCGTGTGATTGTCCCATTGACCATGACAGAGAAAGTTGTCATGGTGATACCTGCTCAGAGGCCGATGCAAAGTTACAGAAAGTGTATGGAGAGGAGTGTACGAGTGATTCAGACGTTTCCAAGATGGCTGAAGAAATGTCTTGGAAGACCTGCAACCAGCAGAACGGAGAAAAACACCAAAGGTGTGCATGCAGCTGAGGGGAAACTGTCGAATTACCATCCGTGGGTTATCAAAGGATGTGTAGAATAGTTATGGTTCAGTTTAGTCCATTATTGCTGGAGATTTGGGTACAAGATGCATGTCTGCCGAGTTTGTACCCAAACTGCTTTCAGCTGACCAAAAAGACACTTGGGTTTCAGTTGCACAAAATCTCCTTAATTGTGTCGAGACAATGAAAACTGTTTTGAAAACTTTGCGAAGGCCTCTGAACAGGTATCACCAAACTTTTGGCAAAATTTGAGCCCCCTCCCCTCTTGAAAGTTTTTAATTTTTGTCTTGCAAGGTACTTGGTGACCCTGTCAGTGCAGGTGCCACTTAAAAGCACCCAGCCCACACTGTGTTCAGAAAGCCATCCAGCTGTAAAAATCTTGCCAAAACAGTCTCAGAAGTCTGGTGCAGGTTTTTACCTGGCTGGCTCTTATGAAACCATCCCACCTATGCAAGCATTGAAGGCAGACTTTAAACAATGATTCTCTGGTCAATGTGTCGATCACACCTTCCTTCCAAGCATTGCTGTAAACAGGGGAAGTGAGCTAGAACAATGAAACTTACTGTGCATGCACAGCAGAGGCCAAGGTCAATCTGTGCCAAGCAGCTTTACTCAGCATGCTTTAGCTTTGTTACTATGGCAACATTCTGGATACTTATTGATCAGAACATGTATGTGTGTGTGTGTGTATATATATATATATATATATATATAATATAAATATTTATAATAATAACAACAATAATAAAATAGTGTATAGTGCCTAGGTGCACTGCAACTCATCAAAGGTGCATGTGCAGTACATAGAATTATGTACAAAAGTCAGGAAGGTGAACAGTGTAGGAGTCACGATAGACATGTGTGCATGTGTATGCAGTGGTGGTGGTAGTGGGGTATCAGGTGTATAAAAGACATATATATATATATGTGTATATATATATATATATATATATAATGAAATTGTTGTATACAGTGGTCAGGTGCACTACAAAAAAAAAAAAAAAGGCATTAGGTGTACTGTTGGTGAATTTCAGGAAGCATGGAAATTTTGAAGGATCCAGTGTCCCAACTGCAAACAACTGATTCAGGTAATTTATTCCATATTTCATCAATTCTGAGTGTGAAAAAATGTTTTTGGAAAGTCTCGGGGTGCTGTGTTGTTTTTTGATTTTGTAAGCATGTCCGTGGCTGTTAGGCATATGCAATTCAAAAAGGTGTCCAATGTTGTTAACTATTTATATGTATATATACATGCTTATAAAAACACATCTAAGAGTATATATACACATGTTATATATATTTTTATATTATTCAAAAATAATGGCAATGTAAATGTGTGTGGGTGTATTTTTATTAAAATGTTGTCTTTTTATGTCTGGAAAAGATTGTCACATCCTTTATCGTCATCATCATCATCGTCTTCAGAATCATCACACAATGATCAAAATATGCTCCACCACCACCACCACCACCACTACTACCACTACTACCATTTCTATTGATATCCTCTCCCATTACCATCACCAGCAAATTATATCTGTCTACGGGTGTGTGTGTGTATATATATCGCCATGATAGATCGTTAGCCACTACACATATTTTTTTTCTCTCCTTGTTTTTTTCTGTGTCCCTTTCTGTAGAAGAGCGTAGACTCGAAACATAAAAGACTTTTTCTATTCCTGAGTGTTATACTAATACATCTGTTTGTTTTGTACACCACCTGTCTTCGTCTTTTGGTTTTTTCGTAAACTCTCCCTATATATATATATATTATATATATATATATATATATATATATATATATATATATATATATATGGATGGAAGCACTCCGTCGGTTACGATGACAAGGGTTCCGGTTGATCCGAATCAACGGAACAGCCTGCTCGTGAAATTAACGTGTAAGTGGCTGAGCACTCCACAGACATGTGTACCCTTAACGTAGTTCTCGGGATATTCAGCGTGACACAGAGAGCGACAAGGCAGCCCATTGAAATACAGGTACAACAGAAACAGGAAGTAAGAGTGAGAGAAAGTTGTGGTGAAATAGTACAGCAGGGATCGCCACCACCCCCTGCTGGAGCCTCCTGGAGCTTTTTTAGGTGTTTTTGCTCAATAAGTACCTTGCAAGACAAAAGAAAAATGTTTTGAGAGGGGAAGGGGCATTGGAAGAGGTGAGCTTGTGTCAGATGATGAAAGGTTAGGGTGAGACGGAAAAAGGTGTTGCTGTAGAGCAGGTACAAAGTTATCTGGCCAGGATGATATATATATATATATATATATGCATGCATGGATGCACAATGGCCCAGTGGTTAGGGCAGCGGTCACATTGATAACGTAATATATATATACATACATATATATATATATATGCATGCTTTTGTCACTTGCGAAAAATCAAAACAGATAGTGTGTATGAAGGGGAAAGGTGTGAGGCTACTAAGCAGTATAGTTACATGGCAGCAGTAGTTATAGTGTCCCTGTTCCTACCAGAGTCGTTGGCTGACCCAGTTTGTAAGCATTGAAAAAAGAAGTGGTTTCAGGTCAGACAAATATTTCAGCTACAAATATCATTCTGCATAATTTAATATTACCTCATTGACACACACACACTCTCTCTCTCTCTCTCTCTCACACACACACACACGTATATATCATCATCATCATCATCATCATTTAACGTTCGCTTTCCATGCTAGCATGGGTTGGATGATTTGACTGAGGACTGGCGAACCAGATGGCTGCACCAGGCCCAGTCTAATGTGGCAGAGTTTCTACAGCTTGATGCCCTTCCTAATGCCAACCACTCCGAGAGTGTAGTGGGTGCTTTTATGTGCCAGTCAGGCGGGACTGGCAATGGCCATGCTCAAATGATGTTTTTTACGTGCCACTGGCACAGGAGCCAGTCCAGTGGTACTGACAACGACCTCGCTCAAATGTCTTTTCATGTGCCACCGGCATGGAAGCCAGTCAGCTGCTCTGACAACGATCACACTCGGATGGTGCTCTTAGCGCTCTACTGGCATTGGTGCCAGTCATTGAATCTGATTCAATTTCAATTTCACTTGCTTCAACAGGTCTCCGCAAGCAGAGTTTAGTGTCCAATGAAGTAAAGATATGCATAAGTGGGCTGGTTACACCCCTAGTATAGGCCATGAAGTTATGGTCTCACTTGGCTTGCCGGGTCTTCTTAAGCACAGCATATTTTCAATGGTCTCGGTCACTAGTCATTGCCTCAGTAAGGCCTAATGTTCAAAGGTTGTGCTTCACCACTTCATCCCAGGTCTTCCTGGGTCTACCTCAACTGCTAGGCTGTGACACTTTTCCACACAGCTGTCCTCAGCCATTCTTGCCACATGACCATACCAGCGCAGTTGTCTCCCTTGCACACCACATCTGATGCTTCTTAGGTCCAACTTTTCTCTCAAGGTACTTACACTCAGTCGAGTAAGCACACTGACATTACACATCCAACGGAGCATACTAGCTTCATTCCTTGTGAGCTTACGCATGTCCTCAGCAGTCACGGCCCATGTTTCACTGCCATGTAGCATGGCTGTTCATACACATGCGTCATACAGTCTACCTTTTACTCTGAGTGAGAGGCCCTTCGTCACCAGTAGAGGTAAGAGCTCTCTGAACTTTGCCCAGGCTATTCTTATTCTAGCAGCTACACTTCCATCACACCCTCCCCCACTACTGACTTGGTCACCTAGGTAACAGAAGCTATCAAGTTTTTCTCCTTGAAATGTGGCAGAAGTTGTTCTCTGCACATTTTCAGTGTTTATTGCTCCTGAGCATCTGCCACATACAAAAACTATTTTCCTAGTTAGCCTTCCTTTGATATTGCTGCACCTCTTATGTGTCCATAGCTTACACTTGGTACATCTTATAGAGTTTCTACCTACGCCTTTTCTACAGATCGATCAGGGCCATCTACCTGAAGGGATTTGTGGTTTGTCTGCCTTCCTACTTATTAGGACTTTGGCTTTAGCTAGGTTGACTCTAAGGCCCTTCGATTCTAACCCTTGCTTCCACACCTGAAACTTCTCCTCTAGTTCTGATAGTGACTCAGCAATTAGAGCAAGGTCATCAGCATAGAGGAGCTCCCAGGGGCATCCTGTCTTGAATTCCTCTGTTATTACCTGGAGAACTATGATAAATAGGAGGGGGCTGAGGATTGAACCTTGGTTGACCCCTACCTACGGAATTCTTCACTGTACTTGTTGCCAACCCTCACCTTACTGACAACGTCCCTGTACATGGCTTGCACAGCTCTCACTAACCATTCATCTATCCCTTGTTTCTTTATTGACCACCAGATAAGGGATCAGAGGACCCTATCAAAGGCTTTCTCCATGTCGTCAAACGCCAGGTACAGAGGTTTATCTTTGGCTAGGTATTTCTCCTGCAGCTGTCTTACCAAAAATATAGCATCAACAGTGCTTTTCCTTGGCATGAACCCAAACTACTTCTCATCTAAACTGACTCTTTCTCTAATTAGTTGGGCTATGACCCTCTCCGTGACCTTCATTACCTCATCCAGCAACTTGATACCTCTGTAATTATTTGTATCTAAAGCATCACCTTTACCTTTGTAGCAGTTGACTATGGTGCTGCTACACCAGTCATTGGGTATGACTCCTTCATGTATCACCTGGTTAACTATACGGGTGACTAGGTTATAGCCGACACTGCCAGATATTTTAAGCATCTCTGCAGTGATTCCTGATGGACTGGGGCTTTCCCTGTCTTCATACTCTTAATTGCTTTATCTACCAAAGTACTGTCAACTCGGGTAGCAGGTCCGCTGTTGGATTGACATTCAGCAGACTCTCTTTCTCTCATTCATTTTCTTTGTTGAGCAACCTTTCATAGTGGCGTTTCCAAACCTCTCGTTTAGTGCAAGTGAGCCATCATCCATGCGGACACATTTCTCTCCTATGACATCACGATTCTCTCTCACACACTGTCCTGCAACACGAAATACCTCAAATCTTTGTTTCTCACAATGCAGAACATTGGCAAATTTTTTCTTATCTGCTTCCCCTCTGGCTAAATACACCTGCCTCCTAGCTTCCCTTCTGGCAGTCTGATACAATTCCCTGCTACCACTGTTCTTCCAGTACTTCCAAGCCTGTTTCTTTTCTCTAATAGCCCTGTCAACAACATTGTTCCACCACCATGTTATTTTGGGTCAAGAGGGGACTTTGCACCATCCACAGATCTGGTCAGTGGCCCTCAGCAGGTTGTCCTGTAGAAACCGCCAGTTGTCTTCCACATCTTGTGAAGCTATATCCCCGTCTATTTTGTCAAAGGCTTCGAGTAATATGTCTCTAAATCTCTGTCCAATTCACAGGATCTTTAAGCTACCAGACCCTTCTCCTCCATGCTGATATCTCTCTATATATAAACGGCAGTTTGTCTGTCTGTGTGTCTGTCAGGTTGTACCCTCACCCTGACCACGGCTTTCTACCGATTCTGATGAAACTTGACACACACATAGCCCAATGTCATAATTCAAAACTAACGAAGCGAAAATTTTGAAAAGTTCCCCCAGTTCTGAAAAAAAATCGATAAATTCAACATGGGTCGAGAATCTAAGCTTTTTATATGCAACACATTTTCTACAGGGGACGCAACTCGATCTTTTTAACTCTCGGAACACGTGAGGTAAGTATCCCAAAATTTATAAAAATGTACAAGAACGGCAAAAAAGCGGGCAGCAATGTGAGTGACAACAACGAAAAAGTCAAAAGTGACCAAACTGAACAAACGAATGGAAAAGGTTTTTTGATGCACACGACAAAAGCGGTTTATAATAAACCAAGAGTTTGCAAGTAGTCTCCGAGGACCCTTAGGGTACGTCAAAAATTTAAGGTAAAACGTTTGGGGTGGTAGTTATAAAGAAAGTGTAAACAAAAAAAGTGTTCAAATAACTTGAGGCTGCAGCAGCTATTAGCAGAAGTGGCGGTGTTGGGGGTAAAGCCTCAAATATAATTTCTTCCTGGTAGGAATTGGTTGGGTTGAATTATCGATAGCTGTTTGATAGTTATTTGGGAGTGAAGAGAAGACATTGCAACCTACACATGCGCCTTCGTTCCCTAGAGGGAAAGGACTAGATTGGGATTAGTCGTTGCCTACTAGGGGCTTTTACATACCCGGGCAACGCCGGGCTATGCTGCTAGTATATATATATATATATATACACACTCACATACATATATACATATAGGAGTGGTGAGTACGTGTCTACATGCTTGTGTTTTTAATTAACTTCTAAGCACAATACAGCCTCTATTAGAAAGCTTGACCTATTTCTAAAATTGTTACACTCTGGTGTTCGGTGTCCCACTGTGAAGTTTTTAAACAGGTCTCACAGCATATTGCGACACTCTTTGTACGCAGAAGAATAAAAGTACAACAGCAAAAGGTTTCGAAACTGCTCTTTAACCTCATCTTTATTTTTTTTATATCTTGTTTCACTTACCTGACTGTGGCCATGCTGGGACACTGCTTTCAAGGGTTTCACTTAAACAAATCAATATCGAGGCTATTTTTTATTGACCTCTTTTGCCAAACCACTAAGTTAAAAGGCTGTATGTACACTAAGACTGGTTGTTGAGTGGTGGTGGACAAACACCGATGCAAAGACACACACATGGCAGGATTCATTCAGTTTCCATCTAATAAAACCACTCACAAGCTTTGAATTGGCCTGGGGCTACAGTAGAAGACACTTGCCCAGCTTGTCATGCAGTGGGACTGAACCTGGAACCATCTGGTTGGGAAGCAAACTTCTTACCACACATAGTATGTGGATTATTCTAGTTGTTGTAGCCAAATTGTACCTCGGTCAAACAAACAACTTGACCTGGATGGTCAACAGACAGTGGAATATATCAGGACAGTCTCCTGATATAGTGTACTAAGGGAATAGTTTAGAGTTTCACAGCAAAAGAAAATCCCTTAAAAACTCTAGTTTAACTTCTTTGTACGTTCTTTAGTTTATTTGGTGTTAAGAGACAAGATTGGTCTGGTTCCAGTGGAGGGGACTCTCGAGATCTCTGTTCATGGAATTGGGGTAGAATTTGTGTGCAGTGTCAGGGTGGCATAATGTTAATGCATGGCTGAAGAAGAGGAGTGAGGAATGAAGTTGCTATTCATTTGCACAGGGGTGGGCATTGTTGGATCTGGTGGGAAGTAGAGTCTATAATCCCTGTGATGTCAGCCGAGTAATTTTCAAGCTTTAAATATGAAAACACTGAGGAAAACATATTTATCAAAGAGTGAAACCTTGAGCAAGTGTCTTCTTCTATAGCCCCAGGCTGACTAAAGCCTTGTCAGTGGATTTGCTAGATGGAAACTGAAAGAAGCCTCTCTCTCACGTGTCTGTGTTTCTCCACCACTGCATAACAACTGATGTTGGTGTGTTTGCATCCCTGTAACTTAGCAGTTCAGCAAAAGAGACTGATAAAGTATCAGGCTTTAAAAAAATAAGTATTGGGGGTGATTCATTTGGTTAAAAACTTCTTCAAGGTGGTGCCCCAGCATGGCCACATTCTTAATGATTGAAACAAGTAAAAGATGCATCGTTGTTTTGATGTGCATTTTTTCCTGTTTGCACGAGTCGGATGGAGTTTATTCGAGGCAGATTTGTCCCTGGCTGGATGTCCTTGCTTTCTCCAACATCCTCATTCTGCTCCATGGCCAGACACAGTCTCGGAGATGAATGATGCAGCTTTCAGGACTGTGACGCTCGGTTTACTATCGTCACATGTTGACTGGCGCTCCGTCGGTTATGACAATGAAGTTTCCAGTTGATCGGATCAACAGAATAGCTGTGACGTTAGCATGCAAGTGGCTGAGTACTCCATAGACATGGCTATGATAACGATTTCACGGGTGCCACTTACATGATACCAGCAATGGTAATGACTACCATTTCACTTGGCTTGATGAGTCTTCTCAAGTACAGTAAATCGCCAAAGGGCTTGGTCATTAGTCATTGCTTCTGTGAGCCCCAACATTTGAAGATCATGCTTCACATATATGTGTATATATGTATGTATATGTATGAATATATTATGTGGTTGAAATTTACAGAAAAACAAAAGACGAAGACAGATGTCAGAAAAGTTCAAAAGTCCTGGTGTATGGGAGCGATTTTTTTCATCAACAGAAGATGTGTATATGTATGTGTATATATCATCATCATTTAACATCTGTTGTCCATACCTTCGAAACATGGAGTAGTCGAAGCCGGGGCAGCTGAAGAAGGGGAATTTTCCTTGTGTTGTATGTCTTGTACTCTGTTTTTTCATTGTTTGAAAAAGTCCATTTCCATGGTTTTCTTTATATGTTTTCGTTTCTCATTGTGTTCAACGTTTGTTTTTGGTGTTCTGTACCCATATACGCATGTATATATACATATAGATGTATGTATGTATGCATATGTTTTATTTATTTATTTGTTATATATGTGTATGTAGGAGGGCATCCAGCTCTAGAAACCTCACCAAAATAGACAGGGATCTTGAACAGCCCTTCAGCTGGTCAGCTCATGTTGAACCATCCAACCCATGCCAGCATGGAAAACGGATGTCAAATGATGATGATGTGGTGTCTCCCAAAAATGTACAGACTTATTAAATGATTCTTTTATTAATTTACATTTCCTTTCCAAAATTTAATAGAATCTACAGAAAGAGTTTCATTTTTGCATGAATGTTGTTTCCAAAGTAATGACTGTTCTGGCCCAGGAACTGCTGATAATACGAAGCAATGGAATCCCCAATGTTGAAAGGTATTTTATCCTGTATTTGTGTGCATTCACATTCAGTGCTTGACATCAATTCCTCAAATGTTGCCTGCTTTGTACTGTAAACACCATCTTTTAAGTATTCCCATAAAAAAATTTTTTTAAATCTCGTGGGGTGAAGAAGACAAATGAATATGGAAGGTTTTATACTAAACGTCTTCTGTCTGGCAAAATCAATTCAAGGCCAGCCCTTACATGATTATAGTTGTGTGGAGGTGCCCCATCTTGCAAATAAAACTCCACATCTTCAAATTTCTCTTGGATGCTTGTCATAACAATTTTAAATGGAACCAGATGCAGTCAACAAAGAATGCTCTTGTCAGTCCTTTTGATGACAAGCTGCACCATACTGCAACTCCTGACAAATTAACATGATAATCCTTTTTATAATACACAGATTTCCAGGCTCCCACTGGATGCAATTCATCAATCAAGCAGCATTATCAACATTTAACATCTGTTTTCCATGTGGGCATGGCTGGACAGCTTGAGCTTTGGTGGACACCTACCTGTACTAAATTCATCACTGTACCCCAGGCCAACTCTTTATCTTACTAACAGCACACCTGTACATGGCCTGTACCACTTTCACAAACCATTCATCTACTCCTAGCTTCCTCAGAGACCACAATGTATTACAGAGTGGGGTCCTCTGTCAAAGGCTTTCTCTAGATCAACGCCAAGTACAACAGCTTGTTCTGAGCTAAATATTTCTCTTACAGTTGCCTAATTATGGAAATGGTATCCATGGTGCTTCAGCCTGGCACAAAGCCAAACTGCATTTCATCTAGTCTTAATTCTGTTCCCAATTAATTGCACTATAACTCTTCTGCAACTTTCATAATTTGGTCCAGTAATTCGATGCCTCTGTCATTACTTTTATCTAAGGTATCTCCCTTGCCCTTGCAGCAGTTGACTATGTTGTTGCTGCATCAGTCACTGGGGATTCCACCTTCCTGAATACCCTGAATAACTATACAGGTGACTGGATTGTATCCAACTCTATCAGATGTCTTGAGCATCTTGGCACAGACTCCTGACAGGCTTCTTTGTCTTCACATCTTTAATTGCCTTCTCTATCATTTTACTATCAACCAGGATAGCTGGTCCCTCTGTCGGATTCACATGAGGAAGACTCCCCCCCCCCATTCATGTTCCCTATTTCATAGTCTTTCACGGGAGCTCTTCCATGCCTCTCTCTTTTCAGGATCACTAAGAGCAAGCATACCATCATCTGTCTGTACACACTTCTCTCCCCAACATCTCGATTCTTTCTCTCTGACAATCCAGAACCCTGTCAGTCTCTGACCTTCATGCTGTAAGACATTGGCAAACCTCTTCCTTTCTGATTCTCTCCAAACTTCATATACCTGACACCTAGTTTCTCTTTTGGCTATCTGATATGGCTCTTTGCTACTCCTACTCTTCCCAGGCCCATTTCTTTTCTTTTATAGCCCTGTCTACTTCACTGTTCCACCACCATGTCACCCTTGGTCTGCTAGAAGCTTTGCTTCAACCACAGATTTGGTCTGTCACCCTCAGTAGATTGTTCATATGTCACCATCTCTACCTCCTTCTCATCAAAGGCTTCGTCAAGGACATCTTTAAATCTCTGCCTATTTGAAGGATCCTTGAGCTTCTAGAGCCTCCTTTTTCATATCAGTGTCTCAGGATCCTTTGAGCCTTAAGTCCAAAGTCGCTCACTCCTAATCTATGTTGAGTTGTACACCCTGCACTTGGGAGAGACTTTAAATTCATGAGCATACACCTGTCCCTGTTTCCAGTGAGGATGGAGTCAACGTGGCCTGTCTGCCTACCTGATTGATAGTTTTGATCAGGTGGCTTGCAGGTTTCCTGAAGTTGATGTTGTAAACCATTAAGTCATTTGCATCACAGAACTCCAGCATCCCTAAGGCAGCAAGCTGGCAGAGACGTTAGCACACCAGGTGAAATGCTTAGCGGTATTTCGCCTGCTGCTACGTTCTGAGTTCAAATTCCGCCAAGGTCAACTTTGTCTTTCATCCTTTCAGGGTCGATTAAATACGTACCAATTACACACTGGGGTCGATGTAATTGACTTAATCCGTTTGTCTGTCCTTGTTTGTCCTCTCTGTGTTTAGCCCTTTGTGGGTAGTAAAGAAATAGGTATTTTGTCTGTCTTTACATTCTGAGTTCGACTTTGCCTTTCATCTTTTCGGGATCGATAAATTAAATACCAGTTGTGTACTGGAGTCGATCTAATTGACTGGCCCCCTCCTCCAAAATTTCGGGCCTTGTGCCTAGAGTAGAAAAGAACTCCAGTAGTCCTGTTCCCTCCTCACTTCTATAGCCTCCATGCATGCTGTGAAAACCATCGGAGTGTTTTCCAACATAGTCATTGAAGTCCTGCCATGATGAAAATGTCCTTGTTTGTCATCTTTGAGGTAGTCTGCAGAAGGGATTCCTAGAAACGATCTTCCTGAATATCTGTGGGTCTAATAATTGTGGCAGCTAATTGAGCCTTTTTAATTTGAATATAGCTTCATCACTCCAAACATTTTTTTCATGAGAAAGTGTGCATCTACACATCTTGTCAAGTTCCACTTGCAAAACTCCACTCTTCGGTCCAGATCATCTTCATTGAGAGTCTGGACTATTCTTGGAATGTCATTTTTCTAATGATAATTCTTCAAAGTGTGATGGATGTTTCAATTTGAAATTCCTTTTTTGCAATTCCCTTCTCACTCATTTCCTTCAACTCTGGCAACATGTTTCTTGCTTTGTGGGACTTGTCCATGTTTGCAATCTTCCACAATGTTGTGATTTCTTTCGTTAACTAATTAAACCTCTTTGATTTACTAAGATTATCTTTCAGCTCACCGAAAGAGTAGTGCCATCTGACTGGCTCCCCATGCCAGTGGCACGTAAAAAGCACCATCTGAACAAGGTCCATGCCAGTCCCCTTGTCCCATCGGGCTCCTGTGCTGGTGACATGTAAAAAGCACCCACTACACTTTTGGAGCAGTTGGTGTTAGGAAGGGCATCCGGCTGTAGAAACACTGTCAGATCAGATTGGAGCCTGGTGTGGCCTCCTGGCTTGCCAGAGCCCAGTCAACCCGTCCAACCCATGCCAGCATGGAAAGCAGATGTTGAACGATGATGATGACACCCACCCATATAGTTGCACAGGTGTGTATTTTGTTTTCTAGAGATCTTTTGAACCTGAAAAAGTTTATCCCAAATAACTGAAATGTGTTTTCCTATCCTTCATTGCCTCATCTATCATGCTGCTGTCGACATGAATAGCTGCTCCTTATGTTGGGTCCACATTAGGAAGAATCCCTTTTTCCTAATCATTGGCTACATCCAGCTGCCTTTCGTAGTGGCCCTTCCATACTGCTTTCTTTTCGGAATCACCCGAGTGCAAGTGTACCACTGTCCATCCGTAAACACTTCTCTCCTACAACAACTTGTTCCTCTCTGATACACTGCCTTACAATCTAAAACACCTCGAGTCTCTAGTCTTCACACCATAGATCACTGGCAAACCTCTGCCCTCGCTGTCTAGCTTTTCTTCTGGCCTCCTCTGCTATATTTCTCTGCCTCTCCCCATTCTTGCAGGCTTGTCTTTTTGCTTTTATGATATTTCCCATTTCACTGTTCCATCATGTCACCCTCACTTTGACTGGAACTTGGCACCAGCCATAGATTTGATCTATAGTCCTCAATAGGTTGTCCAATGTGACAGTTGTGTGTGTGTATATGATGTCCCAGTTTAACATAATAATATACCTGTCTCTTCTGAGGTATATTCATCCATTAGAGGTGTGTGGAGATACATATATATACACAACTGTGTACATTCATACATACATGCTTAAGCTCTGCCAAAGACTTAATAATCCTTACATGTAAGGATTATTATTATTAAAGTGAGAGAAATGGAAGAAATGAAAGCAAACCAAAACTTGACAGCAAACCAAATATTTTATCTTTGAAAATGTTACAAATTGAAATATAAAAATTAAATAATTATTTTTGAAAATTTAACGATAAATTAAGGGAGAATAAATTATTTGTCATTTCTTAAATATTTTCAGAGTTGAGCATTTATTATTAGTATTTTAGTTTGGTTCGCCCTGACTTCACTCACGGACGAGATGGTCTTGGGAAATTTGGGACATTTGCATATTGCTGGATGTTTTCTTCCTCAATGGGGAACCTGTTTGTCAGCCAGGCAGAACTGGGCAAATAAATATTTGTACTTCAACCTGTTGATGGCCAGGTAAACAAAGGGAAGCAGAGGCATGTATCTTGTCCCAGGGATATAACACGCTGATTGTAGTTGTTGAAGTTTGAACTCGTAACAATTTGGCAGTACAACATCTTTAAACCCCAAAGACATGATTCAGTAAAATGGTTAAAACAAAAACAAGGGAATATCGGATAAATTTGGTTTTGCTAAGACAAAACCAATAACAACAGCTTACACACAATTTTGCTTCAATCACAAAAAAATGTCATAAAACGTTCGTGGAAAAAATGTTAAAATTTCACTGAAAGAATCAACAAATATTGATTTAAAAAAAAAAATTAATCTTTGTTGGTTTGTTTCAAAGAAAAGATGATTTCTTGAAAATGAATCAAAAGTTTTTCCTCTTCCTCAAGTTAAATGGAAGTGGTGATTGGTTTGTGTTTAATTCTAGTTATTTTCATGATGTTCCGGCCGAAATTGATGGCGTTTGTCTATGTCGAAGTTGTGGACTGAAAGATTCTTGGAATGTGGAAGGTCTGGTGATGTATGCTGTGTCTCCAAGAGGCATTGTGTCTGCCGAAGTAGAAACGGAAGAATGTGGAGGTTGGTGAGGAGTCTGGTTTGATGTTGGTGGTAATGACTGCGAACGAACTGGATTCTCTGGCTTTGACGTATGAAGAACATTATTATGAGGTTGGTGAGAGTCAAGTTTCTAAAATTCAGAAAAGACAGAATTTAATTATTTTGATAACTAATTCTATTAATTATAAAATACCACATGTCATGTGACTTAAATTTGTGATTCACATTGCTTTTAATTAATCAAGCATTATCTCATAGTTTTGAGATTTCAATGATGTGATTGTTTATTATTAGAATGACATTGTAGGGTAGGTGTAAGAGGATGGATCCGGCTAGTTTGAACAGATAGAATATTTTGGCCAAATATGGCCAGTTTGAATGCTAAAGGGTCAATGTTTGTTGTCTTTACAGGGATTCTGAGGTGAGATTAATGTAATTCCAGTGTGACCATTTCTAAAAAGACATGGTGATAACAGCAGTGGGATGATGTTGAGGGGGAGAAAGGACTGGATCTAGTGTGGTGCCTGAGGATAAATAAAACACTATGGTTAGAGAGGGAGAAACAGCCATGTGATGTAGGGTTGGGGTAGTTGATTAGCAGCTAATTAGAGAGGGGTGGGGGTTGGGGTAGATTCTCCTTGGGTTTTGGAAGCTGAGTGGCTTGAACTGCTGACTCGTTGAATTAACCTTTAAGTGGCTGAATATTCCATAGGCATGTGTCTTTAATGTCTCAATATGCACGACACTGAATGAGACAAGCTGCTGCCTCTTTTGAATTGGAATGTATCGAAAACTGGGCTTCTCCACAGTTTTCATCAACTTCATTTCACTCACAAGGCTTGGGTCAACCTGAGCCAAAGTCAAAAGACCGAGGGTCAATGATACACCACCACCAGTCTGAACTCAGGCTTTCAGGATTGGGGAGTGAACATCTTCACCACTGCATCCACAAGTGGTCAATGTGGTGGGGAGGGGGGTGAAAGACAAAACATCAAACGACATGATAGCTTCACTGTGTGTAGGGGGGAGGTGTTAAACTGTCACGTGAGGTGTTTACTGCTGGTGACTGAAAATGTATTTCTAGGGCTGTGTGTAGAAGTAAGAAGCAACACTTGGGAACATTAACAGAGAATTTATTTACTGCACATGGTGTTTTCTAGCCGATGCCAGTGCCACCTGACTGGCTCTCATGCTGGTGGCATGCAATAAGCACCATTCATGCATGGTGCCGTCAGACCGGCTCCCCATGCCAGTGGCACGTAAAAAGCACCATCCAAATGTGGTTGATGCCAGTGGCATGTAAAAAGCACCCATTACCCTCTCAGAGTGGTTGGTGTTAGGAAGGGCATCCAGTTGTAGAAACATTGCCAGATCAGATTGGAGCCTGGTGCAGCCTCATGGCTTGCCAATCCCCAGTCAAACTTTCCAGCCCATGCCGGCATGGAAAACGGACATTAAACGATGATGTGACACTTACACATAGAGACATACTACTGGGATCTACGACAATTTAACTGATATAGCAATCTGTGGTTGGCCCATCACAACTGGGAAATAATCACGCTATATTCATGGCAACAAAATCTGTGTCTTCTGTCTGCCAATGGCTGGTGGTGGATGAGAATGGAGACATTGAGTGGCTGTCTCAACATTTCTGGGATTACCACCAAAACCCACCTTTATACAGGGTTTAATGAGAAAGTTCTAGAAAGTCAAATCACATGATGGCTTGATACTGATTGGTTGCTTAATCAGCTGATCATGTGAAATGACACAGACACACGAGAGAGATGGGGGGGGGTGAGGAATGCTAATTAAAACCAATTAGTTTTCATAAATAATTACATTACCTTGAAAGCTTCTCGTCGTAGAAAATCAAGACGTGACATTTCTGTAGCGACCCATTGAGGAATGTCAGGTATGGCATAAGCAATCCACATCTTTACTCCAAGAATGATGTGCTGTAAAGCGGAATAAAAATAGAAATTACGAGTAGTCCCAGGGAGAAATTACTCCAAGAATTTACCAAATAATAGGATTACAAATTGAAAAAACCACATAATTTCCCCTCCAATTTTTTTTAAAGTGGTTGGCACTTGGAAGGGCATCCAGCTGTAAACACCACGTAAAAAGTTGGTGTTAGAAAGGCATTCAACCATAATATTCCTGCCAAAACAGGCACATTAGCCTTGGGTAGTTTTTCTACATGACTGGCTTCTGTCAACCACACTACCTATGCCAACATGGAAGATGGACATTAAAAGATGATGATGAGATATATATATATATCATTTAATGTCCGCTTTCCATGCTGGCATGGGTTGGACGGTTTGACTGAGGACTGATAAGCCAGGAGGCTGCACCAGGTTCCAAATCTGGCAAGGTTTCTACAGCTTGATGCCCTTCCTAATGCCAACCACTCCAAAAGTGTAGTGTGTGTTCTTTACATGCCACTGGTATGGGTGCCATTGACCTGGCATTGGCCACAAGCACAGTATATCACCAAGGGTCTTGGTCACCTGTCACTGCCTCCATGAGGCCTAATGCTTGAATGGTGCTTTTTACATGACACCAGCACGGGTGCCAGTTGGATGGCATTGGCATTGGTCAGGACTACAATTCCACTCTGTTCAACAAGTCTTCAGAAGCACAGCATATCACCCAACGATTGAAGGGAGCTTTTAACAGGCCAGTTATGCAACACTGGCATCAGCCATGGATAGGATCTCACCTGGCTTGCTGGGCATATCACCAAGGGTCTGGGTTGCTTGTCATTGCCTCTGTTCGGCCCAACATTCAAAGATTGTGCTTCACCACCTCATCCCATGTCTTCCTGGGTCTATGTCTTCTACAGGTTCCTGCCACCATTCAAGTGTAACCCTTCTTCACACAGCTGTCCTCATGTATACGCATTACATCACCACCATACCAGTGCAGCCGTCTCTCTTGTACACCATGCGGTGCAGTGGTAGCAAAGGAAGGTTAATGGAGAATATAGTCTTTGTGTGTGGCACATGTGCAGGCAAGAGACTCTCTCAACTGCTCAGGTGGCTTATTAGAAGTAGTAGACAGCTTCTGTTTCCAAGGGGACCAAGTTAGCAATGGGCGAGGAATTCTGAAAGTGTAATTGCTGGGCAAAGTTCAGAGAGCTTCTGCCTCTGTTGGTAACTAAGGGCTTCTCTCCTCCAGAGTGAAAGGCAGATTGTATGATGCCTGTCTACGTACAGCTATGTTGCATGGCAGTAAAACATGGGCTTTGGCTACAGAGGACTTGTGAAGGCTTTGAAGAAATGAGGCCAGCATGCTTGGACCAGCATCCTTACACACACACACACCACACACACACACACACACACACACGTCATTAAATAGATGACTGTTTTCAAGTTTCGTCCTTTTTATTTTAGAATGGTGATGTTTGAGGCTTCATAACAAAAAACTTTGGTAAGAAACTCTACAGGAATTCAACCAATATATAAGAAACAACACAGATGCCAAATCTATTCAGTTCTTGAAAATGCGACTGGAAAGATGTGGAAATGTTGACTGAATTTAGGTATTAATAAAGAAATATGAAAAATTGGAACAGAAATATTAAATAAAAATAAGGTTGGACAGACGTGTTTAATGGAACCTGTATTGAAGAAAACCTTCTCTTCATAATTGGAAAATGTTTGCTTTACGA